>NC_090291.1:7820000-8080000 GCF_037392515.1 Haliotis asinina
ATGTACAACTCTTGTTTTCACAACTGATGTAGTGAGTGAGTGACGCCAATATATTAGCAATATTCCACCAATATTATGGTTGGGGACACCAGAAATGGGCTTCCCACATTGTACCAATGCGGGAATGCAGGGAATTGACCCCAGGTCTTCAGCATGACAAGTGAACACTTTAAATATTAGGCTAGCGCGCCCCACCCCCCTCACAGATGTAACATCTTCCTCATGTTAGTGTGCAGATCATCAGGGAGGACATGGGTAGTGGTATTGTTGTACTGTTTTGTGGGAAGCCATGGTTCCTTCTACCACTGATTGTGTTACTGAGGTATTTGATCTCAAGTTTATTCATGACTTTCATTTCTTTTCCAAGAGTCCATCAAAGCATCCTTTGATGTTTATTACTCAGATGACTACATCAGCTTAAGTAGGTATCAGATTTAAACTGGCCTGTTGCACGCTGACTTCTTATGAAACTACCAATGAGATCTCAAAGTTTTTGTTTCGTGGGGATGCCACATTGCTGATATGATATCTATCAGTATTGGGAATTATTGCCAAAGCTGTTGTTCATACGTGTTGCTGAAAAGGCTGAAGACATCTTCACAACCTCATGATTGCTGTGTAGAACTAGTTCCCCTAGACAGTCCAGAGTCAGCTGGTTTAAAGTGGCGAGCATTCAGACAGGAATGGTAGCATCTATACAGTACCTTGTTTATTTAAAGGTGCAACTTCTTTACATACTTCTGTATAATACTAATACGTGCGTGCGTGCGTGTGTGTGTGTGTTTGTGTCTGTGTCTGTCTGTGTATGTGAGTGTGTTCAGGGGATACTCAATAGTCTAGATCCGTAAGCACCGATTTCCCTTCACAAATATTCCTACTGCACATACTTTATTGTTTCATTTCTTACCATTGAAAAATATCTTTTAGTTCAGTTTCACTCACCCATATGTCCACTCACTTACCTGCCCGCCTATTCAGTTCTTTACGACACACTACTCACATAATCACCCACCCACCCATACCCTAACACTCACCTGGTCACCCACCATACCCTAACTCACTCACCTAGTCACCCACCATACCCTAATCACTCCCCTGGTCACCCACCCATACCTTTACTCACTCAGCTGGTCACCCACCATACCCTAATCACTCACCTGGTCACCCACCATACCCTAATCACTCCCCTAGTCACCCACCCATACCTTTACTCACTCACCTGGTCACCCACCATACCCTAATCGCTCACCTGGTCACCCACCCATACCTTAACTCACTCACCTGGTCACCCACCCATACCTTTACTCACTCACCTGGTCACCCACCCATACCTTTACTCACTCACCTGGTCACCCACCATACCTAATCACTCATCTGGTCACCCACCCATACCCTAACTCACTCACCTTGTCACCCACCATACCCTAATCACTCACCTGGTCACCAACCATACCCTAACTCACTCACCTAGTCACCCACCATACCCTAATCACTCCCCTAGTCACCCACCCATACCTTAACTCACTCACCCAGTCACCCACCCATACCCTAACTCACTCACCTGGTCACCCACCCAAATATCCTAATTCACTCACCTGGTCACCCACCCACTCATTCCCTCACTCACTTGCTCAAACATGCATTATAACTCATTCCTTTACAACACAGTAACTCACCAATTCACTCACCTGGTCACCCACCCACTCATTCCCTCACTCACTTGCTCAAACATGCAACATAAGTCATTCCTTTTCAACACAGTAACTCACCAATTCACTCACTCACTTTATGTGTATACATCCATGTTCTTGTCCTCTCCACCCTAGACTGTACTAATCCCATTCAGCAGTGAAGGGCATGTTTGACAGGGCTGTTTACAAAGGTCAGCCAGTGGAGGTTTTCACGTTCACACCTATTTATGGCAAAACCAATTTTCAGCCTGGTCACATTTTCAGTAACAAGGCACTGTGTAATCTTGACAAAGTGATTGGTCTGTGTCTTACAGCTCTGAGAGGGCTGGAGTCAACCTGACAACATCATACCTCCGTCATAGTGGTCTTGGAAGCCCAGACACCACAAAGCCACAGAGGAACAACACAATTCCCCGACCTAGGCCTGAAATAGTTCAAATAGTTGCCATTAATTTTTGTGGTTTTCCTGTTAAACATTTAGATTGACCTAGGGGGTTTTGTGTGCTGTTTCCCATGGTGCTACTACATGTGGAGAGTAACACACTCACCTCTTTGTGAAACCTGGTATCACTAATATTTGGTACTGATTCTTGAACAAATACTTATGATGTATTGAGGAGTAATGAGGACTGTAGAAACAACTGTGCCTCAGGAAGATTTGTTATGAATGCTATTACATGTTTATTGCCCAAGTTATAACAGTTATATAACAGTTAAAACATAGATGAACTCTATAACTGTAACAATATATAACAGTTAAAACATAGATGAATGCTGTAACTGTTACAATATATAACAGTTAAAACATAGATGAATGCTGTAACTGTAACAATATATAACAGTAACAACATATATGAAAGCTGTAACTGTAACAATAGCTCATAACAATATGGATTTTTTGTCTCTCTTTTTCAGATATTGTTCAGATCCTCTCATGGCCAAGACAGAGCAAGTGGCATAATCATTTGTTTTACATTAGGAGAGGGCTTTAGGCCCTGTTGGGTTTGTGTCTAGACGAGTGCCAGTCTATGACAAAGACTTATGAGATGACCCAAGACATGTACAGTCAACCCAGTACAGTGTACTGTTCAGATCACTGAGAAGTCTCAGACGTACTACATCCAGGATTAGGGAACAAAAGTGGTTCTGTACATAAAGGTGCTGAAAAGGCTGTAATCGTAGATCCGAATCACGGTTAGCCAACACTAACATCTATTCCCTGAAATAAACATATTTTACAGAAAAGTAAATGCTCATAGTAAAAAATAAAACAATAAATAAAATGAAAAGGAGCCCTTGGATTTCCGTCATTCCTGAAGCTTTGGAAACCCAGACTTGCCACATTTTCTAGACTTGCATGGGCTTTCTTGAAGATATTTGTTTCAGGGTCGGCGAGCAGACTATGGTTAGCCCTGCTGGTGTTTCTGGGTCTGTCAGCTCCAACCAGTTAGTTCCTAATTACTCGAGTGACCTAACCCCAACGCCTTGAAACTGTTTCTTTGGCTGTCAAATCCTAAGCAATAACCATAAGCCAAACTCACTCACTCTCACTCAACATTGCACGCAGTGGATTAATATGACCTTCATGAAATGTCGTCAGACTATTCCTCTGAAGCATCTCTTCAACATCAATTCCCCAATGTCGCCTATTGGACAGAACGCACTGGTCATTATGATAATCAAGATTGAAGAAGCTTGAGAAACCGTTTAGCAAATA
This sequence comes from Haliotis asinina, assembly GCF_037392515.1. Classification (NCBI taxonomy): domain Eukaryota; kingdom Metazoa; phylum Mollusca; class Gastropoda; order Lepetellida; family Haliotidae; genus Haliotis; species Haliotis asinina. Next base: position 7,823,409 of record NC_090291.1, read on the forward strand.
AAGCCAATTGATATGGTTCAAATGCGTGCCTGCTGGCCATGTTGTTTTCAAGTGGTTATCGGTGTCCATCATTTGCTTACAGATTGCTGGATAGTTGACGAATAATTGCTTGGGTCTGTCAGCCCCTCTGGAAACATTAGAAGCGTAGAAGTAACCACAGTCCTTGCCTATTGTAGTGCTGCTTTTGAAATATTAGCTTTATTGGAAACTTTAAAAGTTTTAACTTCACAAACGCAGATAAGTATGCTTGCTGATTACATCGTGGCTACTTTAGGTGGCCTTCATGAATTCAGCATTTGGAAGGACGAATAGCGAGATGTGTGATAGTTTATCGACTTTAGGAAACTGTAGCGGAGGGAAATGAATGTTTATGGTAATAGTTCGTTATCAAACAGTGGTAACCAACGTCACTTCTCGTGGTTACTCAGCCATGGTAACCCAGCACATCTCTCTAACAAGGGAACCTCCCGGCTGGATGTCAGCCGGTCTTATAACAGTGACACAACAGTCTAGAGCCAGTCATTTAGCACAAGCACATATGGAACTCTTTCAGTACAGGAATCATGGCATGACACGTTTCTGGTGTCGATGTCACTAACTAAATACTGGTGAAAGCAGTGTTAGGCTACTAACTGGCTACCGTCTGGGCAGCCAGGTTCGGTGACTTGGTTTATTTTCATGGTCCTGTACCGTCACCAAGGACGGTACTGCTAAAATATCGGTCATTGGTTAGTACGGTTCGAACCCACACATATCCCTATGACTGAAATCCTGCCAAGTACATTGTTAATTGACAAACCAATTTCACACTTCATTTGGGGAATGATTCCTTGTGTGTGCATGTTATGAGAATAAAACACCAAGTTTCCCAAATATCATTATCGTCTGAATTGTACTGAAAAGTTGATATTCCTTCTTGTGAGTAACCACATAGCGGAATCTGTTGATGTAGTACATATGTTTCGTTCAGCCAGTGCTCTTCATGACGCCATTTACTCTCCCATACCTTTGGAATAACACCAGACTGGCAGCATCAGATTAATGATACAGACACGAATTTCTTATGGTCAACAAAAAGTGAAATAATACCGGACGCTCTGTTAATCTGGATACATGTCACTTCCGGATCAAAATGGCAGTCAGAGATTTACTATTTTACTGTTTTACACAACCTTTTGTATAAAGAAAGAATTATAAGTATTATCAAAGAACGGCAAGAATTCGTTTGGTGAGTTAATTTGTATCCACAGGGAAATGATCGGCTGAAATCTAAGGCTAAGACAAAAACGTCACAAATCCGTACCGCTTCCTAAATCAGACGTAAAATAGTGTCTGAAACACAGAAGTCCAATCTGAACAGATTATACTGTATGTATATCAGGGTTTTCCCCCTGCGTTATCTTGTGTTGAAGAAATGTCCCTTTAGTCAGCAGTGACATCGGTTTAGGTCTATCTCTCGTTCATCTTGAATATTGACCAGCAAGATTGGGCCTTGTACTAATCACTGCAGTAAATACGGCTGATCCAGGGAGATACATTTGCCACACTGATTCTCCTCAGATTTCATCAGATTCAACTGATACAGAAGCGATTGGAGAAATTCTTCTCCGCTCTCTGAAAGTATCCTTGCTAGTTGTCATCGGCCCGACAGAGGGCACACACTGTAAATACAGCCGAAATGAAATCCCGGATGAAATGAAATACTCAGACGAAAAGAACACGTGACATGAAAGAAGAAAGCGTCCATAATAATGCAGAACCCATAAGGAAGATTTGGTTTTATTCTTCAAAGCTTCACTTGATTAAATCCGTAATCCCAATCGATTTGTTAATTCTACTTTTTTGGTAGACTTGGTCACCGAGTAGATTGATATATCGGTGTCTTTTTGTCGCTGTTTTTTTTTTCAGTTCCCACACAAGGCAGCCGTGCCCTTCCTTAATGTGACGTCAAACAGCATGTTCCAACAGGTGGCGGCACCTGCCAGCACGGCAGCCGTGTCCTTCCTTAGTCTGGCGTCAAACAGTATGTGTTCCAACAGGTGACGTCACTTGCCAGCACGGCAGCCTTGCCCTTCCACATAGTGGCGTCAAACAGTATGTGTTCCAACAGGTGGCTGCACCTGCCAGCACGGCAGCCTTGTCCTTCCGCATAATGGCGTCAAACAGTGTATTCCAACAGGTGGCGGCACCTGCCAGCACGGCAGCCTTGCCCTTCCACATAGTGGCGTCAAACAGTATGTGTTCCAACAGGTGGCGTCACCTGCCAGCACGGAAGCCTTGCCCTTCCGCAGTGTGGCGTCAAACTCCATGTTGCAACAGGATGCAGTCTTGCCCTTCCTTATTCTAACGCCAGGTTCCATGTTCCAGCAGGTGGTACCAGCTGGCACCACAGCAGTCCAGTCTTTCCGTTCATGAACACATTTGGACTACTTCCCTATGCAGGGTTATGTCCCTTTGGCAAATCAGGAACAGCTAGTCATATTTTTAACTCCCAATATTGGCCCTAATATTGTTTTGGTAATTTTGATAGTCTTAAGGTATGTGAACTTATTGACGCTGCATGGTTCCAACTGAAACATAACCTGAAAATAGATCAACTTATCACTCATGATGTTTTACATTGATGACATTTTTTAAACTGAAATGAGGATGCCGTTGGCTTACTTAGGAGTTTATTCTGACATGCTGCTCTGGTGGAATTTTATAACAGCGCCATACAATTGCCCAGGGTTCAGGCATGTCCAGGATGTTCATCAAGACCTGACATGGACTCTGCGACTGCTGCTGGCAGCTTCAACTGCCGTCTTGGAACTTCCTCAAAAAGATGTGTTTAAGCACAATTTGAAGATGTCTCGTGCTACTTAAAACTGACACTCAGTCCTGTCATTCGTGTTCCAGTTGACGGACGGGATGACTGACATTTCCGATACAGGAAGACCTTCGCTTGTATGGCCCTAATCCTCAGATGCAGGGATTGCTAAAAATGCCATTGACGTCGAATACCTTTTGGCATGTTAATTGTAGAAAAACGGCATTTGAAACCCAAAATTATTGACCGGAATATGAATAAGAAATATTTCATCACTTTGATGTTATCAAATTCTCCTCCACTCAGCCTGGGTTTGAAGGCCGGGAGCCGAAAGGTTACATTTCCATATTTTACTGGAACCAGGAATATCCTCGATTTACAACCACTCAGATCAGGCTGAAAGTTATTCCCACACTGACAACGATTGAGTGGGGACACGTAAAACCTACACGATCTGTGTTCATTTAACTGTGATTTCCAGCATTGTGCTCATTGAGTTTGTTTAGCCTTTGACTCCACAGAGGAACGGGTTCTATGTATTTCCAGTAGTTGACAGTTATCTTTCTATAATTGAGAACACAATAAAACGGTTTCTCTTTTTTTTAAAATGTCATTAAATAGAAGATTAGGAAATGCACATATTCTCCATCTGTATGTGAACTAAACGTATTTTGAACTTCAGTGGGTTTTTTTTAAATAAAAGCCTATTTTCTCGATTCTGTATTCAGGTTGAAATAATTCATTGTTACCAAATCACTGACGTTTGTTTAGGAGCTAAGATTATCGAAGTATTGTGTTTAATTTTCACCGTAAAGTAATTGTTCCACAACGTATTATCTTTGAAATATACTTGAACGGCCAGTCGTGGATACATTACTCGCAGTGACCATCTCTAAATATAACAGTTCATTTTACAGATGTACGGTCACTTACAACAGTCCGCTATCCTCAATAACTATTTTTAAGTCACAATATCTGCAAACGAAGAGGGCGAAATGCAGGCAGAGTGATACTTCAGTGTTTCTGAGTTCGTGTATAGAGGTGATGCCCTGTCTTCCAGATACCAGAAGTAGACCATGCACGACCTGCGGGTTATTTTCGTCATGGATGCTCAACCTAGAAAGATGCTGTACAACTCACTGTGAGCGCTAGACATGGTTCCTAGAAAACTATGTAGAAATTGTTCTTTATAGATAGTACCCTACTTTGTAAAGAACTGTTTTGGAGGTGTTTCCACAGTTCCAACTTCGCGCTGGAACATGCCACCAACAGTTAGTGTCGTGTTATATCTTTGTGACTCCTTTGTACCATGTCCCACCCAGGCAACGAAAACTAATCAACAGTCATTTCCTTCACTTCTGTGACGTTTTCATCCTCTTTCCATACTTATGTCCGTAGATTCCCAATATACAGACAAGAAAACATCGCATTGCCAACACTACTACTGCATGGACAACTCCCACCGTGGGTATGGTTCATTTAAGACCGACCCATCCTGTCCAATCACCCCGAAGACGAGCCCTCCTGTACACACTTTCTGAAGACAGGGAAGACTGTACACACTTCCTGAAGTCTGGAACTGATGTACACACTTCCCGAAAACTATCCCTGCTTTACTCACTTCCAGAAGACGGGCCCCGCCATACACATTTCTTGAAAACTGGCCCTGCCGGACACACTTTCTGAAAACTGGCCCTGTCGAAACACTTCATGTTCATGATTCATTGTGAGAGGTGGTTGACATGGTAACTATGAGAGGTGGTGAATAGTGACGTACAATGCTCACCAGAGATAAAGTCACACCCTATCCCAGTAATCATAATTCAAGTAACGACTGTCTGACCACGGCTAATGATCGTGGCATTTTTATGGTTTTTAGATTTAATATCCAGTCTTAATGAATGATTTGATCTTAATGAAGTATGCCCTCAAAGGTATTTCCTGCTTAGCCCAGAAGTCGAGATGTCTGCCAGATATGCTATTACAGCAACACTCTTTGATGAGTGTAAGTGCAGTAATGTCTCGTGTAAGTGGAGCTGGACCTACGAGTCATGCAGTGCAATGTCATGGATGTCAGGACAGTGTACGTGTGTATTTTCAGGATGGACTTGATGCATCTCAGAGGAAGTTATATCTAGATGAGGAAATTACCTCGAAGAAACACATGTTGTATAATTAATGGGCTTCTTGGTGTAGAACATTAAACTACAAATATTGCTGGAAACGGTTCTGATGGGACTGTAAAATTTTCTTTAAGGAGTATACACTACAAGATATGTATCAGTTTGTCAACTTAACACTGGGAACATGCACATTAAAATTGGTATTTTCAAACGTGTTAGAAGCGTTATCCAAACATTGCTGGGCTGCACATGCTCGCCACATCGGTGCAGTTTATGATATCGAGTAACGTTGAGTAACTATGAAATGAGGGTGTTAACGTTTGCCCGACAGTTTATCATTGCCTGATTTGTGGTAAACCCAGGGACTAAACCCCGGTAGGTAGGAGAGGTGCAGTAAGTCATGGCTCCGTATTGCTGAAGACCGGGGTTCGATTCCAACTTGGGAACAATATAGATATGAAATATCAAGGTATTCCAGTATCCTGCATAGTTGGCGTCAGTGCATCAGCTGTTGTCGGTGGATTCACCTTGCTCACTTTTGTAGTGTTGACTGTGTAAATATCATCGAGACACTCATAGTCAACAAACAGCCTGAAGAGTGGCCCATCCCCACAGGAAGTATCATCGTTACCAACGCAACAGGAAGCCAGCAAGCAGACTTTGGACTGGCTCACCCCTTCTAGAACTACCGTCGTTACCAAGACAACAGGAAGTCAACAAACAGACTGTTGAAGTTCCTCACCCCTTCTAGACTACCATTGTTACCGACACAAGAAGTCAACAGACTGTGGAAGTTCCTCACCCCTTCTAGACTGCCATTGTTACCGACACAAGAAGTCAACAAACAGACTGTTGAAGTTCCTCACCCCTTCTAGACTACCATTGTTACCGACACAAGAAGTCAACAAACAGACTGTGGAAGTTCCTCACCCCTTCTAGACTACTATTGTTACCGACACAAGAAGTCAACAGACTTGGGTATGTGAAGGAGGGAGAAGTTGCTATGTTGTACACATCACGGGAGATGATAGTCCACCAGGGAAGAAAAAGTTTGAAAACATATCCACATATACCAGTAGATATTTAGGAAACATTTTGACACAAATACAAATACGATATTCAAAATGGCCATAACTGCCTTTGAGAAACTCTGCTCTGTGAGCTTAATGAGCGAAGATGTGTCCTTGGTTGTCAAGATCCGATGATGGTGTGTCTTCCTGGCCTGAATACAATATGAATCTGTGTCTGGTCCAATGCAGCAGAGCTAGTGAACAAATGTCGGGTGTCTTAACATCTTTTAAATTATCTGGTAAAAGTCCATGCGAAAATGATGCCCTTGGTAATGTCAGAACATGTCTCCATGAAAGGGCTGCCAGGTAAATCTTCTTCCTTCACGCTGTCGCTCAACCTGTCAATCGATAGAATGAAAATATAAAATGTCACCTGTTTCAGAGGATCATTTTTGGTATATAAGATGGGAAGCTGTCAACGTGCCACATGTTGAAAATAGCACGTTTGCATGAGTCCAGTGTGATGAAGTCACGACAGAACCTAATCCTACCTCAGCCTCGTTCAGTCTTCACGCAGCATTACCATGTGCTTGTATGTTCGTCCTTCTGACGGCCTATGTATTCCCTATATAGTATTCCCAGAAATTATTGAGAATCATGTTGCGTCATGTAACTCATTACGTTTATTAACTTCTGGCGTTTTACTTACATAAACATGTTAAAACATCATCCTTTTACAGTCTCAGTCTTGTTTTAGTACTTTGTTAGACCTCCTCGCTCAGCAATGCATGCCTGAATACGCCTAGGCACACTACCCATCAAAGTTTGTAGGTAATCGTGTGACAGGGTATCCCAATATTGGACCACCTCGGCCTTCATATCTTCAATATTTCTCAGTCCCTTTTGGTTTATTCTGTCCTTCATGACTCCCCACACATTCTCAATTGGGTTTAGGTCTGGGCTGTAACTGGGCCAGTCTAAAACTTGAACATTTTCGCCCGACAACCACTGTTTTGTGTAGCGCGCAGTGTGTTTTGGGTCATTATCATGCTGGAAAATCCAATCATCTTCATACAATGTTTGTGCTGTCGGAAGAAGGTGGCCATTTAGAATGTCAACGTATCTTTCTTTTGTCAAGTTTCCCGTGAAAACACACAATGGCGTCACTCCGCGAGCCGATATGCCACCCCACATGTGAAACTTCGGGCTATGTTTTGGTCGCTGGTAGATAGGTTTGACAGTATCTTTGGTCCAAATTTTCACACAATTAGGGACAGAACAGAACTTTCATCCGAAAAGAAAACATTATCCCAATCTTGATTTTCATGAGCCCGACACCAGTTTAAACGTTTTTCCTTTTGTGCATCTTTCATCAACGGCGAGGGAATTCCACGTTTTTTCACCCAAGTAAGTCTCTGTAATTCCTGTCTAACTGTTTCATTGCATACCTGAGGACTTCCACTGCTAATCATTTCATTTCTGATGTTCTCAGCACTTTTCAATTTGCCCCTACTCACAATCTGCCCAAGTCTTCGGCGATCCACAACACTGAATTTCCTAGGCCGACCTGCCCCTGCTTTGTGCTCTTTCCCGGTTCCTGTTTGAATATTCTTCAAAGTTCTGTATACTGTAGACAGAGGAATACCATGTCTACAAGCTAACACTTAAGCATCAGCCTCACCCCTTTCAAAATCATCTAGAATGAGCTTTATTTTCTATCTTGCTGTAAATTCTGCCATGTCAACACAGGAAACCGTCTGCCCAGACAAGGGAGATAACTCTTGACGTAATGAGCTGCCTTCTAAGCCTTCAAGAGTTGTCTCCCTTATTTAGTATGCTTAGTGCATAGTGAAAGCCCTTTTTCCAATCTTAGCATCATTAGAAAAAAAACAAAGATTTTCTCAATAATTTCTGGGAACACTGTATGTGTGAAGCTGGTATCTCTTTCTTGTTCCCAACCTTTATACTTCTTGAATGATCATGAAGGTGTGAAGACCCTACTGACTCGCTCGCTTGCTCACACTAAAAGTCACCACTCACTCACTCACCTTCAGACACCCACAGATCTACCGACCATCCAATCCACGTCCACTTACTCAGACAGCATGTTGCTTCTTCACCACGGCCGTTAAGAACTCAGTAATCTGTCCAATCACAACTACACTATACATTGTAAATACGAGTAACCATTTCGTACAACTGAACAATTGTTGGCCCTCTCGTGTACTTGATTGCCGCAACTCTACACTACCCTGATAATTGAGAAAGGACTTGAGTGTCGCTAGCCCCTGTCGACAGCGGCCATGTTATGAGATTGTCTGTCAGCAGGAATGTAGTATTGATAAAGTGTGGAGGATGACGGCTACCGAGATCGGTTTTACAGAACGACTCCTGACGTGACTACCAATTCTGTCATTGTTGCTTGATTTCCCCTCCGCTGATTTAGGAGACTGGGTTATGGGGCCGCTGGGTCGACGGGCCGGCATTTTCCCAAATGTGGACATCCTTTCTAATGGCGGTTCGTGACGCTTCTCGAGAAGACACTATCACGTTAAATTGTTACTGAGTCAATGAATTTCTTTTCTTCGCTACCAGAATACACGATGAAAGATATTCGGAAATGGCAAATAAATGTCCGGTTTACTGACAATCACTGCTTGTGTGATAAATATTGACATCTTTCCATGAATAGCCATGCGTGATTTACAGCCTTAACTAGGAACGTCGCTCTGCAACACTGTTGTATTTGCGTATTGGTATTGTACTATGATTGTTGTATTTGTGTATTGGTATTGTACTAAGATTGTTGTATTTGTGTATTGGTATTGTACTATGATTGTTGTATTTGTGTATTGGTATTGTACTATGATTGTTGTATTTGTGTATTGGTATTGTATTATTGCTGTTGTATTAGCGTGTTCTTTGCATTTTGGAGTATAGAACATTTTACGAGAACATAGTTTGGGTGTCATCTATATCACCTCAATCGAAGATGCCTTGTTACCTCCACATGATCTATTATTTCGCCACAGAACACGACGGCGGCTGTTGACGGAGATTATTCACACGAAGTCCTAGTGAGGCATTCCGTGATGCTTCAGCCGCTGAATAGGTGCTTTAACCGATGAGGTGTGGTTGTAACTGCGAAAATATTGGTGACATTACTCATGTTGATAATTGTCAAATATACATAAAACTACTGCTCTTGATGCTACTACCGCTGCTGCTGCTGCTGAACTACTACTACTACTGCTGCTACTATGTCATCGGTTCCCAATTATGCAGATCGATGCTCATGCTATTGATCACTGGATTGTTTGGTCCAGACTCGATCATGTACAGACCGACGCCATAGAGCTGGAATATAAACTCAGTCACTCACTACTTCATGTACTACTTCTATAATCTCTTTTCAGTGACCTAAGACCTCTGCACAGTTGGTGTTACGCCAGATACCGACACTGCCCATAATCCAGAACTGTATAGTATATATGTTACTGTACTGGTCATACAGGTCTTCTTTATCTCCAGTTTGTTTACCATCCTTACTTATCACATCACACATAGCACGTGTACATACAGTGACATAATCGCTGAGAAGGTGATCACTGAACAACCACAAACACTGTTGTCATCAATGCCTTTATCCAAATACGCGTCATGGTTACGCTGAAATAAAGTAAATGCTCGCAATAGCCACCTTATCGCCAGTCTAATCAGACAATAGGATTATCGGATAATCAGATAATATAACACTTTTAACAATATGCTGGTTATCGTAACTATATGCTATTATCATGTCAGTAACACAAACTGTAGCAGGTGTGGAATTTGTCATAGTTCGGCGTGTATTCTCGACATTCTCGTTGAAGACTACTTCAGTTGTGTGTAACCTTGTAGCGCTGTGTACCTCCGTATGTGTAGTGTAACTAGTACAGATGGACATTCACTCTGCTAATGTATTGGAGTGTGTTAGTAGGGTTGTATTCAGTCGGTGTTGTCTTAAAAGGTTTGGTGTCAGTGATTGTACGATTCCCAAATGTGTCCGTGGTAAACTTTACTTTTCATGTCATGTCGTATGAACCTTGTCGATCGCAGACAGAAACACCAGCTGCTTAAAACATACGGAAATGCATGCTGACAGTTACACTAAACGGTTGTATATATAAGTGGATGTTTCTATAAAAAATAATGACCACGCGTGTGGTAGTAAGTGACGTGAGCCACGGTATTCCATTCATATGGCCGCTGTAAATAATCGAGTCAGGACCAGACTCTCCAGTGATCAACAGCATGAGCATCGATCTGCGCATTTGAGAACCGATGACATGTGTCAACCAAGTCAGCGAGCCTGACCAACTGATCCCGTTTGTCGACTCTTAAGACAAGCATCGCGCCTTCTGTATCAAACAGGAGTTGCTGAACACCTGTTCTACCCCGGATCTTCACGGGTCTAATGACAATGAATTGTGATCCACATCAGGCTATGTGTTGATGGAGGCTGTAGTGTAGTGGGTGTTGGTATGGCAGAGAATTTACAAATGGTGATGTATTGCGACGAGAAAGCTTATATTGCAATATGTATTACAATATGTGGCAAGAGGGTTTTTGAAGAGAATACTACTACGTGTTTATGCTTGATAAAAAGCAAAAACACAACAAAATCCAGTGCTTGATTAAACTTTTCTCAGTCTATGTAAACTTATCCTCAATACTATCGTTACAGTCCACTACTGAGTCTAACAAAACCTTGTGAGAGGTCGCGTCAGGTAACCTTTGAGATTGACCAATCAGACCACAGCTTACCAAATCGCGAAACAGCCTGGTTCCCTGGGTCTGATGCGCCTGTGCTAACGCAGTGTCGGAGCGTTAGCGCAGGCGCATCAGACCCAGGGAACCAGGCTGATCGCGAAATAGCACATTCGCACATACCTTTTGAACTTTTTATCTCGGAAAGGTTCGTACCCAAACGATTCCGAATGCTATTTAGCGTACGATCGCTTCCGGGTGATGCACACGGCGCACGTACAGCCATGACAACGGTGAGTAAACGGTCGCTGAAAATAGTGTTTTTGACAATTTTAGCTAATGGTAACAATGTCAACAGAAACCCCAAATCAAATAACTGTGTTATATGCTGATTTTTTTTTGTGCGGAGAGATCTGTGTCGGTGACCGAATGTTTTGAAAGTCCCTCTGCTCACTAAATAGTAACCGTTGTCTGATTGGTTAAATCTATTTTACCGTCTCGCACTTGATTGGGCTGTAATTGGTTGTTCAAAGGTTACCTGACGCGACTTTCTACTAGGTCTTTTTAGACTCAGTGGTGGAGTGTAACGAAATACACTGAGACGAAGTTTACTTAAACTGAACTGTGAAGGTTCATATTGTGACTCTAACTGTGAGGATTGATATTGTGATCCCAACTGTGAAGGTTGATATTGTAATCCCAAAAGTGTAGGCTGATGTTGTGATTCTAATTGTGAAGGTTGATGTTGTGATCCTAACTGTGATGGTTGATATGTTAAGGCTGATATTTGTGATCCTCACTATGAAGGTTGATGCTGTGATCCTAAATTAAAAGGTATAGGTTGATATTGAGATCGTAATTGTGAAGGTTGATGTTGTGATCCAACTGTGAAGGCTGAAATTGTGATGTCATCATACAATCGCTGAATGGGTGAATATTATAAAATTCTATTTGTGAATTATGATCTGTGTAAATTAATATAACCATAGGACGATCGCCGAGTACTTCTCCCGCAATTAACAATGAAATATTGCTTGTCAAAACTTGACCCCACCATAACCAAGCTCGCAGACAGTTTCATTCACACAGTCATCTAGACAACCTTTACTAAAGCCATGCTTACAATGTTTTATAAAGTATTATTGAATTATGTCACTTTGGTTGTCTAAATATCGCAACCTGACACCCTTCAAAACCCAAATACTTCAAACATATTACGTTAAATTAACTTATATAAACAATCTATGGATAAAAGAACACATGACCCATCAAACCTGTTACACAGCCAATCTTCACACGCATATCTCGTAAAACATCTTTGATAATCACATTATCTTCAAGGAAAGGTTTTGTGCTCTTGGAAACGACAGCACGTTCTCCCAGGAACCGACTGCTACCTGTCGTCCGCGGTGATCCGTTTGATCAATCCTGTAAAGCAGTAAAGGCGACAATCCTGTAAAGCAGTTCTCCGTAGAGTTTTTCTGCAAGCCCTGGAGCGTGATTCTCGTGTAATTACAGGAAGACGATCATATCCTGGAGACTGGCTTTGCCTCCGACAGATTGGACGCTGCAAAAGAACAAGAATCTGTACTTTTTGAGAGAGAGAGAGAGAGAGAGAGAGAGAGAGAGAGAGAGAGAGAGAGAGAGAGAGTTCGTGTATCTTCGGCACTTGTCTTATTTACCCACTTCGACTCTCACGACTGTCGATTATAATCATTATTCACCTCGAACTCGAACAGTATCACTCTACATTCAGGAGCAGCAAGTTGAAAAACAAGGCATGGAAAAGGGGCCACCATAAGTTAATTTCGATTCAACTATGTCCTTACTGTTCCGAACAAACGCTTTACTTTCTACTTTAAAAGTATTGAAGATGTATTTTAGATATGTTATTCATATTAGACATTTTATTTTCAAGTACGACTTATGAAGAGTAGAGCGTACTTGCGGAGTGTCCATGACCCTCTACATTCTACGCGGAATACGGTGTTCGTCAAACTTTGATACAATCAATCAGCATACACTAGACAAGTGTTGATTTCGAAGTCAAATGACATATTTGCACACCTAAGGACTTCCCTTAAAAGACCTGGAAAAGTGTTGACCTGGTATGTACACCCACACAAAGTGAGGAATGAGCTGCTACCTGGGTATGACGAGGTGACACACAGATCTGACGATAGACATCTTGCAGTTCAGCAGATGCGTGATGACGTCACTGACCATGGGAATTAAGATTTTATGGATAAAAATCTTAATTCATATGTATTTCACTTCTAAATGCCCTTCAAAGACTTGTCACTGACCATGGTAGGCATCAGTACAACTGTTACTGAGATCTGTCAGCGAGCTGTGTTGCGTTTATGTGCTGTGTCCTATTATGGTACGTGATGCATACTGACCTCTGTGCTTTTCCACTAGTGGCAGTGATTACAAAAAGCTGCTCGTGCTACCTCCTCTTGGCCATGTGCTTTTCCTGTAGTAGTAGCTAGTAATAAACCTGCCGTTAACCTGTGGCTTAATTGTGTTCAGAAGACACATAACATACTATATGCCTGTTGTGAGTGTACTAGACCACGGTCCTCGCAAACTGCTTTCAAAAAATATCATTTTAAAATATTACCTAACTTCTGCGGTCTTCCCTTGGACTAAAGCCTTCAAAACTCAATGGATGAATCAGAAGAAACGCGTATGCTCAACTCAGCTTATTTCAGCAGAGGTTCGTTTTGCAATATCAGTTCAATTATTTTCAAATAAGAATGTTCACGGAAACAATGTATGTCTGAGCAATATCAAAGCCTGACTGTCCTGCACTAGATGTGTATGTACCTGATGACTTGTGTTTGGCCCTGCAGCAGTGTGTGAGCTATCATCTAAACTATGTCTAATTCAGCCTCTCACAGGTGCTGTGAATGTGAGAAGCCGGTGGCGAGCGTCTGTCTTCCGGTGACCAGCTTGGCGTTCCGTAATGAAGGAAGCCTTACGTTACATCCCTGCAAGTCAGGCCCGGTCACGTGAACTAGCTCACATCTACACTGATTCACAGCCAGGTTCATCCTATAGCAAATATGTGCCAGTAGTGCAGTTGTCCCCGGTGTTCAGATGGACACGTCTTTACCGACGCAGCAACCAACAGTGTTGAGTTGTTTTCCTTGGTTGGCATGATCTGCCCTTACAACAACACTCAGACACCTGGCACCATCAACATCATTGTCAGTGCAATGCCTCCAAACTGAGGGTTTACATCTTTATGGTGGGGCCCGACCTGGTTAACTGTAACACACGTGACTCAATATTTGATATCTATGAAGATGCGGGTCGCGAACCTTGCATTAGATTGTCATTGCTGGCAATGTATTATTTCATGCACGCGTCCGTCGTGACGCAGTTTTTCACTGACGCCTTTCATAAAGCTCGAACATAGCAGTCCAACACGATCCATCGAGGTCTTTCTGGTTGTTACTCCACAATAGGATCTCGTTAGCAGATATCCAGTAATCGTGAATCCATATTCAAAATGACATCCCATGAGACAAGCTGCTCTTGAATATCTTGGGTGCAAGTCGCTTGATGATAATAGTAATTCCTACATAGATATTGATATATTTTGTTCGGTATCTACAGTAGTGGTTATGTGTGTAGGTTTATACTGGCGGCTTTCAGCACACTCGTTCGCATCTGAGGCCTATTATCGTTTCAGGTAGTCTGTCTCATAGTCCCTGAACCACATTACTTTCCCCTACTGCCTAGTCCTCTCTGCAATGTAGTCTTGTCTCACAGTCCCTGAACCACGTCATTTCCCCTACTGCCTGGTCCTCTCTGCAATGTAGTCTTGTCTCACAGTCCCTGAACCATAATATTTCCCCTACTGCCTGGTCCTCTCTGCAATGTAGTCTTGTCTCACAGTCCCTGAACTACATTATTTCCCCTACTGCCTGGTCCTCTCTGCAATGTAGTCTTGTCTCACAGTCCCTGAACTACATTATTTCCCCTACTGCGTGGTCCTCTCTTCAATGTAGTCTTGTCTCACAGTCCCTGAACCACGTCATTTCCCCTACTGCCTGGTCCTCTCTGCAATGTAGTCTTGTCTCACAGTCCCTGAACCACATCATTTCCCCTACTGCTTAGTCCTCTCTGCAATGCAGTCTTGTCTCACAGTCCCTGAACCATGATATTTCCCCTACTGCCTGGTTCTCTCTGCAATGTAGTCTTGTCTCACAGTCCCTGAACCACATCATTTCCCCTACTGCCTAGTCCTCTCTGCAATGTAGTCTTGTCTCACAGTCCCTGAACCATAATATTTTCCCTACTGCCTGGTTCTCTCTGCAATGTAGTCTTGTCTCACAGTCCCTGAACCATATCATTTCCCCTACTGCCTGGTCCTCTCTGCAATGTAGTCTTGTCTTACAGTCCCTGAACTACATTATTTCCCCTACTGCCTGGTCCTCTCTGCAACGCTAGAGCCCTCAATGAAGCAAGTCTAGATTCCCTCAGGTTCAGGATCGCTGGTCTCCCTTGGTACACTTTTCAAATTAAATGATATATTCAGAGACTAAGCGTTAGTCTATTTTTGGAGCTCCCCTGATCAAGAATATCATTTAAACAGTGTTGATGCTATTTCTAGTGAACGGTAGTATTTTGCTCATTAAACACAATATCACTCAAACACACAACTGACTTTCTCTCTACCATGTAACGTGTTGGACGATATAGACATATTGACATCAAAGTCCGTATTAGAACTGACCTCCTGCAAACCATGCTTGTCTCAACCGAACCCAAGAATCGACTTGATACAGTGAGACAGTTGCGGTAAACGCTGTTGTAATACTGTTCATATTTGTGTCCATACTTTCATTGCGCAACAATATTCTGTATGTGGAAGGCTGTTCACAAAGTATTGTCATTTGATCTACAGTCGACTGGGGGCAGTGGGGTAGCCAAGTGGTCAAAGCGTTCGCTCGTCATGAAAAAGACCCGGGTTCGATTCTCCACCTGGGTACAATGTGTGAAGCTCATTTCTGGTTTCTCCCACCGTGATGTTGCTGGAATATTGCTAAAGGCGGCGTAAAACTCGCTATCTCACTCACTCCAATCGACTGGAGGAATCACTCCAAGCATGATGACATGGAAGCCAGCAACGATATTCACATTTGTAACTACACAAAAAAGTGTTTAAATAAAACTACAATACTGTCATGAAAACTGTACACACTGTACAATACATGGTCAAACTATCCCGCCATCCTGTGCACATGTGTATCTAACTTCTTAAAGTGGCAAGTTGGTGTGTCACGTCACTTCCTTGATAACGGTGTTAGAAGCTACAGTGATATGAACGTCGCTTGTACTATATGTAAATCCTCAGAACTCTCCTTGCTGTACACGTGTACCTCTCATGCCTCCTGCCGTGTATGCCAGCCTGGGAATGATACAAGTCCTGTTCTCTTCTCTTTTGCTGTATAACATGGGAGTATGACAACTGGAACGTGACCGGGTGGTGAACAACTGATGTACCACAGACCCCCAACTATGGCGTCGTGTGTTTTTCTTTCATGCAAGTGTCCCGCATAATCTGGATTATGATTGTTGATGATTGTTGATGATTGTGTCAATTGTGGTAATAGTGGTGGGAATGATCCTGGTAGAATTACATATAACAGGATTCGTATGTTCGGTTTGAACTTCTGTTGTTACTTTGTGTTCAGGTGCTTCGCAATGTTTGGGATCTGAATGTTTTAAACATTTACTCATCATTGACCACTATTTTCAACCACTGTTTACTCACCGTTGTCATGGTTGTACGTGCGCCCTGTCAATCACCCGGAAGCGATCGTACGCTAAATAGCATTCGGAATCGTTCGGGTACGAACCTTTTCGAGATAAAAAGTTCAAAAGGTGTGTGCGAATGTACACTTTCGCGATTTGGTAAGTTGTGTTCTGATTGGTCAATCTCAAAGGTTACCTGACGCGACTTCCAATAAGGTTTTGTTAGACTCAGTAGTGGAGTGTAAGGAAAAGTACTGAGGCTACGTTTACTTAGACTGATTCACAGTTAGAACCACAACACCAACGCTCATAAATTTGATCACAGCACCATCCTTCAGTTCTGAACACAATATCAATCAAACTTCACCTTGTGAACTGTTCAAATACAATTGATACCAGAAGAACGTTACACTTTCACCGAACCCTCACACACACCCTCCCTGCGTCCCCATCCCCATCCCGTCTTTTCCCGTCTCCCAAACCGTTGAATAGTCAGCTTAAAGGTTAATCTCTCCAGATTTAACTTGTTTCACTTTCAGTTTCGATATGCTACTAATTTGATTAGATGTAGATCTCCGTCAAAGCCGAGCGTATGGGAGACATTTAAACGTTTGTTGATTTCAAACACACCAGCCGGGGATTCCTAGCATCGGTGGTGGTAAATTAGATGGAAGTGGTGCCTTCACAACAAAGTCGGATACCGAATTGGTTAAGGATAAGGTAAGATCATGATGAATTGGAAATACATTGCCTTACAACATTGAGAATGGCACCACCAGTGGTGTCACAACCGTCTGTTCGCGAGACCTTGGCCTAGATTTCGAATCTCTCTTAGCGGTAAGATAGTCGTAAGTGCCGTACATTAACATTAACCACAGGCAAACTGTAACGCAAATGGGTTGCGCATCATAGAGAAAATGACCAGTCTTCTTATATGCGCGCGAAGCGAGCATAGGTTGGCAGCGTACTTCCTTCGCTTCGGTTCGAAAAATATTTTTCATGTCAAAACAAAATATCGCCACCATCAAAAGTATATACCCATTTCTTCAGTGGGTTGTGCTCTCATATTTCCGACCCGATGTTTAACAATTACTCACGTGAAATATTTTTATTCCACAATTTAAACGCATCTCGTGGTATATCAAACCGTTCTTCGCCTCCATTCCTCCTTCCAGCTTCCGGTTCAACGGAGTGAAGGACAGAGGGGTATTATTCCATATAGAATACTTACAGTTACCTCACCTACTTCATTCGCCCATTCACGTGAGTAATTATTAAGCATGGGATAGAAAATCTGAGAACACAACCAAGTGAATAAATGGGAATGTTCCTTTGATAGTGGCGATATTTTATTTTGATATGAAAAATATTTTCGATCCGAAGCGACGGAAGTACGTTGCCAACCTTTGCTCGCTTCGCTCGCATATGAGAACGCTGATCATATTCTCTATGCTGCGCAGCCCCATTGGCGCTACAATTTGTCTATGCATTAACTTACGACGATCTTAGATCTTAGAAAATCTAGGCCCAGGACAAGGATGGTCCCCACCAGTGACATCACGACCGTCTCTGCACTAGGAAGCAGGACAATGCCATGTTCGGCCGGGCTGAAACACTTATAGTTACAGGACTGCAGGTGCCGAGAGCACGAACATACACTTCACAAACTGTTATATACAGGAATGGGACAATGAGCATGCATAGTAATTTCGGGGTTACTTTTGTAGCCTCGTACTTGGCAATATTCCAGTTATATGACTCAGTCGAAATCAATCGTGTCAATGGTCGTGCATGTTTCATTGTAAGGTGACTTTTAGACATTCATCATGAGAAAACTTGTGCCATTCAACACTGTTGAATGTGGCCACTTGAAGACATGTATGTACTGGCCTCTTGTCATGTGGCGAGACAGTTGGATTTTATAACGGAGGCATCAGACGCCATAATAGACCGGATCTGTCATAATCTGTGAAAATCTCACAATGCAGTTTTGACACATGTTGAATTGTGAAAACTTCACACAAACTTCCCTGTTCAGTGTGGGATGATAAGTCTAGATTTTGGGTTAGGGCCGACAGATTTAATCTGTGATTACTGAGAGCTGTCCAAGTGTTGGCTTGCCGCGTCTGCGAGCTGATTGGGCGAGGTCACCGCCCCCGGGTGGGGTATTTTCGATTGGCAGCTCATCAAGAAACTTGTGCTTGCTCAACAGATTGAAATGATTGTGACCTAATTTCATCAAACTATCACATTCCTAACATTATCAGTGACCTTGCCCTAAATTTGGGTCCAATTCCTGTCTCGCGTTCCTCATTAAGTGTAGCAGACACAGCGACTGGGTGTATTGCCGCCATATGTTCACTTACGCCTCTGGTGTATGACGTATGCTAGGACGCCTCCCTTCTGGTCGTCCACGCTTAATGTCCGTCAATTCAACACCCTGTTTGAAGTGATGTCAATCCTGTTTTGTCCCCCTTGATACCAGCTGTCCACGGTGAGCGGTGTAAGTCTTTGTGTGTTGAAATTGGCATCATTACTTCCCCAGATGTCACATGAGTGGCAGTGAAGTTAGTGACTTGTACAGAGAGTGACCATAGCTTCCTAAACTTCCCTCAAACATATCTCCAGCTTCAGTGAACATAGATAGTCGATGTGTCAGCTAATTTAGCCTCCAACAGAGCATTAAACCTGTTTTTCCATAATTCGCAAGGATGCTGGTCTGCAGAGTAATAGCAATTTTCTGACTTTTACAGAACAGAGAATGATAGTATCAGATTCGTTTTAGTCCCTGAAGCAAATGTATCTAAAAAAATCCATGCAAGACAAGAAAATGTGGCATGTCTAGATTTCCACAGTTTTCCGGAAATGCAGAAAGTTTCAGGGTTCCTTTTAGTTTTGTTTTTTTTCTGTACAATATGTTCATTTCAGAGACTAGTTGTTGGTCTAGGGTCGTTGGTGAGTTTCTCTTTGTGAGGTCCGCTTCATGGCTGCACGCCTCTCTATGTCTTTGGTTGTCCATGGCCTGTGCAGTGTAGTTACTTATGGGTGTAGTTACTTTCACGTCTTGTGGATTATAGTTTTATTTCGGTTTAAGGTTATACTTACCAGGAACTGCCAGCAAAATATATTGTGTAAATCCTTCACAGTTCTCGGCATCAGCATCGGTACATGTTTAAAATCACGAAGTAACGTTACAAATGTCTGAAGAATCTGGGCACAATCAACTGTTCACAGACACGTGGTAAATCATGGCATCATGTTGCAAGTGTCTGAAGAATCCGGGCACATTCAACGGTTCACAGACACGTGGTAAATCATGGCATCATGTTGCAAGTGTCTGAAGAATCTGGGCACAATCAACTGTTCACAGACACGTGGTAAATCATGGCATCATGTTGCAAGTGTCTGAAGAATCCGGGCACATTCAACGGTTCACAGACACGTGGTAAATCATGGCATCATGTTGCAAGTGTCTGAAGAATATGGGCACAATCAACGGTTCACAGACACGTGGTAAATCATGGCATCATGTTGCAAGTGTCTGAAGAATCTGGGCACATTCAACTGTTCACAGACACGTGGTAAATCATGACATCATGTTGCAAGTGTCTGAAGAATCCGGGCACAATCAACGGTTCACAGACACGTGGTACATCATGGCATCATGTTGCAAGTGTCTGAAGAATCCGGGCACAGTCAACTGTTCACAGACACGTGGTAAATCATGGCATCATGTTGCAAGTGTCTGAAGAATCCGGGCACATTCAACTGTTCACAGACACGTGGTACATCATGGCATCATGTTGCAAGTGTCTGAAGAATCCGTTCACATTCAACGGTTCACAGACACGTGGTAAATCATGGCATCATGTTGCAAGTGTCTGAAGAATCCGGGCACATTCAACTGTTCACAGACACGTGGAAAATCAGGGTATCATGCTACAAGTGTCTGAAGAATGTGGACACATTCAACGGTTCACAGACACGTAGTAAACCTACTTACGCCATGCACTTACATCTGTCTTCTATCCTAAGTGGTGTTGCACAACGTTCCTCCCAGGAGGATCAACGAGTGTATTGTGTTTTTTTTATCTTGTGGAATTGCTGTAGAAGAAGTGAGCGATGCACAAAACAAGGCATGACTCCACCACATGGCAGATGGATGACTTCGATTAAAGCAGAACACTTAAGCTCTGATAAAGGGGAACCTGCTGGCATTCAGACAAGGCGATGGAAGTCTTCCTGTCGTCTTGTGCTATATAATCTGTGGGGATACACAAAGAAATTTAATTCAGTGACGAATAACATGTATTGAAAGGTAACTGTATATAGACAGTGGAAAATGACTGCAGTGGGTGCGGGCGAAGACGGGGACGTGGAAGCTCCGGACACATTGACTGCGTCTCCGGTCGCTTCAGTACAGTGGTCGTGTGTGATGTATTGGTAGTTTGGAACTTGTTCGCCCTTGTTGGGACAGCCAACATGTAAAGGACTGTTTGAAATGAAAGATACTCGACTTTCAGACATGTTTGCAAAAAAAAGATATGTTTGTTAGAGACAGGACAAATTGTCCTCAGAGTTTAGAACACATTGTTAGTTTATCTGAAAGAAGTGTTGAACATTAAATTAATTAATAAAGTTAATTAGATAATTTAAATTACATTTTCTGTTTCCACAGAAATCATGTTTTACATAAAAGTCTCGGACAAGATTCCGCCAACAGTGCTGAGTGGTGAGCATGGAGCATAGTGTTGTATGTTCATGGTGGCGTAACTAGGCACGTGACACAAGTAGGATTTGGATCCGCTGTAGTCAAACACAGGTGTATGTCAAACATGTTCAGATTCACGGTGTAGTCGGATCACTTGCTGCGTTGTGGTGACTGACATTGTTCCCCAAGTTCACACCAACACAGTAACAAGTAGGAACGTGTAAGTGTATGTGTACGGGTGTGAGTAACGGGTTCGGGTAACGGGTATGGGTGCGAGTGTGAGCAACGGGTGTATGCACGAGTGTGTGTAACGGTTTCATGTAAGAGTATGTATACGAGTGTGTGTAATGGGTACGTGTAACGGGTTCGTGTAAAGGGTACGTTTACGAGTGTGTGTATAGGGTGTGTGTAAGGGTATGCATACGAGTGTGTGTAACGGGTATGTGTACGAGTGTGTGTAATGGGTACGTGTAAAGGGTTTATGTACGAGTATATGTAGCGGGTTCAGTTAACGGGTATGTGTACGAGTGTGTGTAACGGATATATGTACGAGTGTGCGTAAAGGGTATGTAGACGAGTGTGTGTAACGGGTATGCATACGAGTGTGTGTAACGGGTATGTGTGCGAGTGTGTAACGGATATATGTTACGAGTGTGTGTAACGGGTATGTATACGACTGTGTGTAACAGGTATGTGTGCTAGTGTGTAGCGGATATATGTACGAGTGTGTGTAACGGGTATGTGTGCGAGTGTGTAACGGATATATGTTACGAGTGTGTGTAACGGGTATGTATACGAGTGTGTGTAACGGGTATGTGTGCGAGTGTGTAACGGATATATGTACGCGTGTGAGTAACGGATATATGTTACGAGTGTGTGTAACGGGTATGTATACGACTGTGTGTAACAGGTATGTGTGCTAGTGTGTAGCGGATATATGTACGCGTGTGAGTAACGGATATATGTTACGAGTGTGTGAAAGCGTACGTGTTACGGCCATGCAGAATGCTGAAGATGTTTTGATGTGTATCAGGCGCATTTGTCTGTTTAGGGAAGATGTTACTAACTGAAGTTACTGAAGTTACTGAGCTGAGTATATAACACGTGTAGGCCTGGTATTTTAGCAGATGTCGACATTACCAGATTCTGGTTTGTCGTATTTTTTCTGAGGTTCCTGTGACCTTCTTCCCTAGATCTGCCTTGACACCATCTAGCCCCACTTGAACATGTTCCCTCCACGTATTAACGATAGCTTGCAGTGGTTTGTGGAGAATCTCACCTCCTTTCTTCACAATGAGATGTTAGAGTCTCCTGCCTGGGGAGAATATCCTTATAGTTAATAACGCAATGCCCTGGTGTGGCCAATCAAATTATCAGCTGATGGTCAGCCGAGGGGAATGGTCAGTGAATGAGACATAAGGACTAAAGGATCGAGCACCTGTTGTGAAGGACAGTGACGGTGATGGTCACCCGGGGAGAGGAAACGAGGCACAAGTAAAACGTATCACAAAATCTGAAGGATATTCGCTTTTGCTGTTTATAGTATATCATGACTCATTAAAGGGGTACATATTATAGAGTATCTGTTCGAAGATGTCCACGCCGGTATTGTCCGTGCTGGGAGGTGCCCATGCTGGATATTGTTCGCGAGGGAGATGTCCGTGAGGGATATTGTCAGTGAAGGGTATTGTTCGTGTGGGTAAAAGTCAGTGAGGGATATTGTTCGTGCGGGATATTGATTGTTCGGGGAGATGTCCATGCGGGATATGGTCTGTGCGGGGTATTGTTCGTTCGGGGTATTGTCCGTGCGTGGGCATTGTCCTTGCGTGGGCGTTGTCAATGCGTGGATATTGTCCTTACAGGGTATTGCCCATGTGGGATATTGTCCATGCAGGGTATTGTCCGTGCGGGATATTGTCCGTGCGGGATATTGTCCATGTGGGATATTGTCAATGCAGGGTATTGTCCGTGCGGGATATTGTCCATGTGTTATATTGTCCATGCAGGCTATTGTCCGGGTGGGATAGTGTCCGTGCGGGATATTGTCCGTGTGGGATATAGTCAATGCAGGGTATTGTCCGTGTAGGATATTGTCCGTGCGGGATATTGTCCGTGCAGAGTATATTGTCCTTGAGGGATAGTGTTCGTTCGGGATATTGTCCGTGCATGGATATTGTCCTTGCAGGGATATGTTCAGGCGGGATATTGTCTGGAACCAATCTGTATCTTCTTGTACCAAGCGAGTTGCTGCGTGTAAAACCCGTGGAGGTCACTTTTGTACATGTACTGCTGTGTTATTTACGACACAGTACACAGGTGGGACGGACAAATTCCCAGCATGAACGATGACAGTCCTTTGGTACTGCACAGCTTTCACATAGTGTGATCGGACCATTGATATACTGCTCTTTGTTCACGCAAATATCGCACGTGCTGTGCAGCTTTCTCGGCGGTAGGGGGCTGGAGGGACTTATGATTTGATGTACAGCCATGGCGCTGTATCAAAAGTAACTCTTCCACAACGGCAACGCTACAGCAGCGTCACTACAGCAGAGTCGACAACAATCCTACTACTGTCAGCATCGTCTTCTACTGCAAAGACTACAACAACTTGGTTCTGTTCCAACACAGCCTTGAGAAGTCTCAGAAACCGATTCAAACATGAGTAGCTTTATGACTGTTTTTTAACTGTGACATATGACTGTGTAACTTATTGTTACACAGTTCTACCTGCATTACGTTGTTTCTGTTAAGATCCAGTAGAAAGTCATAATATTTTTTCTTAGCAATAACTAGTTGTGATAGTCATGATGCTATTGGAATCTGATGTATTTTTTACAGTAGATATTGGCCATTCCAGCATGATCTAGAACCCTCTACAACTATTATAGACTATAAATGACATTGAGGAAGTGATGTGGAACATCATCCTCTCTCATCTACTATTATGTCAAGAAGAGTTGTATCACGATCCATATTTTCACCCTGAATATTCGGCCTTTGTTCGTTTAGTTAGACCATTGTTTCTGCCAGGTAAATGGTATATCAGTGACGTCATTGCTATTACTACTTGTATTGTATTTCAGCTAACGCCGTACCTGTACTGCAACGTTGTCACTGTGTACTGATGTAATTACTGTTCAGCAAAGAGCATCAAAATGTCACAGCACAGACTCAACAACTTAAGAATCGATAATAATGACCCTATTGCTCAGTCTTCAGATGCACGGGCAGCTGTGAGTGCGGTCGATTACATTAATGTTTAGTCTCTGAATATATAACAAACTAGCCCAAAGAAACCAGAGACCAGAGATTCAGAAACTGAGGAAATCCAGACTTGCTACATATAATGCTTTAGCATTAAAGAGAGGGTCTGGCAGTAGGGAACATAATGTGATTCTCGGACTGTGAGACAGTCTACATTGTAGAGAGGGCCTGGAAGTGGGAAACAGTGTGTGGCTCAGGGACCACTCTGCAAACTAGAGCTACATGTGTACTGGACCACATGTGGCTCCACCACAACGCGTGGTTTCAATAAAACAACAGTGTGTGTGTAGATAGGGGCATCCATGAGGAGCTTTAAGACACACGCGTGCATATTATATGTGAAATCGCTCTCGGCTCAGGTTCCTCCACAAGTGTTTTATGACATTGTTTTGTATTCATTTACATATATGCATTGCAGGGACTGAAAAAGAGTGGATGTGAAATAACTTCCATATCTTAACTTGATTTCGGTCCCACAACAGATAGAGAGACCATTATAGATGCTAGTGTAACTCCCACGACAGAGAGGAAATGTCAGAGAGGAAATGAGTGACAAAATGCCAGTGTTTCCTTGATACGAGACTGAACACTTCTGCTACGTGTTTTGAAAGTAGTGATGAAGCAAATTCCATCTGATTCATTACAATAAGCTAAGCTACAAACAGTTCCATGTTTCACAGCCTGGGGGTTGGGACAAGACACTGTGTCAGGTATTAAACTCACCATGTTTTGGCAATGCCTGTTGTATTATTAGTGAGTGAGTGAGTGAGTGAGTTTAGTTTTACGCCGCACTCAGCAATATTACAGCTATATGGCGGCTGTCTGTAAATAATCGAGTCTGGACCAGACAATCTAGTGATCAACAACATGAGCATCGATCTGCACTATTGGGAACCGAGCCTGACCACCCGTTCCCTTTAGTCGTCTCTTACGACAAGCATAGTCGCCTTTTATGGCAAGCATGGGTTGCTGAAGGCCTATTATACCCCGGGTACACCTTCACGGATCTGTTGTATTATTATAAACACAGATGTCTGTATTAGTAAAACTTACCATTGTTTTACCACGAAGTTTGCGGTTGACACGACTCTGGTCAGATTCACAAGCAGTTTGAAATTGATTATCTCTCCCCAAATCGAACAGGACAAGATTTATTTTTTTTAGTGCAAGTGCATGTCAGATGCGCCGCAAGTACCGGCAGCATTCCTGGTGCGCTAGACAATATTCATTCACTCACTCACTCAAACTTGAATGGAAAGAAGAAATGTTTATAAACCTTACAAAAAAAGGTCGAAATGTTAATGGTTGTTGATGACGAAAATGTTGATTTGGTTGGACAGAGTAAGTGGCTTGGCGTCATTAGTGAAACTCCCTTGGAACCCCAACATAGGGAGATAATACTTGCCTCACGTAAATACAACCAGAGATCGATGTATGGTCTCTGATACAATGGATACAACATGTACGACAGTACGTAAGATACTAAATGCCAGTAGTCAGATACTTCATTGACAGTATCGGTTTGTACCTTAAGGCCGCCGAAAGTCGATACTGGTGATAAACCTAGCTGAGTATACTTCCCCTGACTATACCTTTGTACAGTCTGACCCAGTTGAGTATACTTCCCCTGACTGTACCTTTGTACAGTATGACCCAGTTGAGTATACTTCCCCTGACTGTACCTTTGTACAGTATGACCCAGTTGAGTATACTTCCCCTGACTGTACCTTTGTACAGTATGACCCAGTTGAATATACTTCCCCTGACTGTACCTTTGTACAGTATGACCCAGTTGAGTATACTTCCCCTGACTTTACCTTTGTACAATATGACCCAGTTGAGTATACTTCCCCTGACTGTACCTTTGTACAGTATGACCCAGTTGAGTATACTTCCCCTGACTGTACCTTTGTACAGTATGACCCAGTTGAATATACTTCCCCTGACTGTACCTTTGTACAGTATGACCCAGTTGAGTATACTTCCCCTGACTATACCTTTGTACAGTATGACCCAGTTGAGTATACTTCCCCTGACTGTACCTTTGTACAGTATGACCCAGTTGAGTATACTTCCCCTGACTATACCTTTGTACAGCATGACACACGTGTCCGGTTCATATAGCTCTTGACATGCTTGTTTATCATGTTAAAGGTATTAGAAATTAACAGATTTACGCTGAACAGCACCACAAAATCTTTGCTTTATCCTACTGAGGTCCAGCACATTCCGTCAAGTGCGTTATTGTGAGCCGACGGCCAACATTTTTCCCAAAGACAGAATCCAAGAAACAGTTTTAGTTAATTTTGTTCTACATTATGATATGCCAATGCCGTTTGCACAGCTAATGTAAATCGCAGTTTGTGTACTGACACATCCATAGTAGTCAGTACACCTCTATAGTCAGTGCCATCCATAGTTTGGAAGGCTGTTCTCTAGTTAAGTTCCACCACGAGTAAAAGCCAGCAGCAAGTTGCCACCTGTCCGTGTTCTGAACGCAGCGCTGGAGTGACCCTAGCCAGTCCATCCATCACATCTATACTCACTGGACGCCAGGGCAGCCATAAGAGACGGGAATGATGCGCTACTAATGAAGACAAATATAATGACGAAACTGCCCACTGCAATCAGCACGCCACTAATTGGCCATGCCAGACTTCTGATTGGCGTGTCATAACTCACATGTGTATTACATTCCGTACTGACCACTGCCCGAGCGTCCGGAGATTGATATTGATGGCAGGTGTCTGTACAGCCAGCCACACAAATACCTCCCTGCATCATGGAATTAATGAAGCTCTCAGCGCTGGTTAGGGCATGTTTAAGACCCACTCTCCAAGCCCATTCGTCGTAATATCGTTATGAGTGCTGCCTCGATAAGTGGCCACTGGAACAGGAAGATTGAGGCGTAAAAAAGATTTGTCCATTGAACCGGTCTTCCTTGTCGGTGTCGGCAATACTGTTGTAATGGTGATGGCAAGCAGATCTTGGTGAGATATAACGCCAGCTGACAGTACTGTATTGAAATACATTACTTTGGATTCGGGTTCACTAATCAGCTGGTAAACAAACCTCATTTTATTTTTTTAAACATGTTTTCTACCTCGTTGGTGACACTGAAGTTGAAGGGGTTGTGTTGTCTTCTCATACCAAAGTCCAAGGTTCGCACATGGAAACTAGAGTTGAGTTGGGTTTTACGTCACATCGGCGTTATTCCAGCCAGATAGTGACGAGATCGTTTGCATCCATCACCATTGTGAGTGCATGGTCCAAAGGAGTTTGGCTTTACCCGGGGTCTGTTCTCGTTATATAACTCTTATATATATGCTTGTGTACATCAGGTCCTGTATGTCTAGTTGTGTACATCAGGTCCTATATGTCTGTGTGTACACCAGGTCCTATATCTCTACTTGTGTACATCAGGTCCTATATATCTGTGTGTACATCAGGTCCTATATGTCTGTGTATACATCAGGTCCAATATGTTTGTGTGTACATCAGGTCCTATATGTTTGTGTGTACATCAGGTCCTATATGTTTGTGTGTACATCAGGTCCTATATGTTTGTGTGTACATCAGGTCCCGTATCTCTACTTGTGTACATCAGGTCCTATATATCTGTGTGTACATCAGGTCCTATATGTCTGTGTATACATCAGGTCCTATATGTTTGTGTGTACATCAGGTCCCGTATCTCTACTTGTGTACATCAGGTCCTATATGTTTGTGTGTACATCAGGTCCTATATGTCTGTGTATACTTCAGGTCCTACATCTCTGTGTGTATACCAGGTCCTGTATGTCTACTTGTGTACCTCAGGTCCTGTATGTGTGTACATCAGGTCCTGTATGTGTGTACATCAGGTCCTGTATGCCTGTGTGTACCTCAAGTCCTGTATGTTTGTGTGTACATCAGACCCTGTATGTCTTTGTGTACGTCAGGCCCTGTATGTCTGCGTGTACATCAGACCCTGTTTGTCTGTGTGTACATCAGGTCTTTTATATCTGCTTGCGTACATCAATTCCTTCATCTCTGCTTGTTGTACGAAGAGTGAGAATAGGGATGGCGGATCATGGTTGGCGGATGAGAAACAGCTTGCAAACGAAAAAGCAATATTTCTGTGGCCTGGTGGGTGTCAGTTACCACCTCACGATCAACAGAGAGACTTCTTAAATGACACAAAATTCCATCAACGTCCATCAACAGACGAAATAGAAATGTCTTAGAGCACATCCTTTTGTCACTGGGCGAAAATCT
The DNA here is from genome assembly GCF_037392515.1 of Haliotis asinina. NCBI lineage: Eukaryota > Metazoa > Mollusca > Gastropoda > Lepetellida > Haliotidae > Haliotis > Haliotis asinina. The sequence continues at coordinate 7,852,104 of NC_090291.1, forward strand.
TCCGAGGATTCTATACAAATGACTTCAAGGGTGTCCACTTGATCAGTTCCCAGTGGTCAGTGGACGCCATTTAACCGTATTGTCCATCCAACCCAGACAATCAACACAAGCCTCTCTTGGCAATCGTTTACCAATATAAGTCGTAATCAGATTTAACCCTCTAGATGTTTTATAAGTTTTATTGAAAGTTTGATTTGACGTGGAGGTAATCACGTCTGTGGTGTCAGGTCTAGACACCCTCACTGGATGGATGATACAGACGTGTAATTACCTGCAGGGGGTTTGTTTCATCACCTCGCCATGTATCCCGCTCGAGGCACCGTGTTATCCCCCAGCCCCTTCATCAGTGTTGAGCAGGAAGAGCTCAGAAACACCGAGACAGAGGCCATTCACTCTTCTCTAAATACATATCTACAACATGTAAATTTGCTGTGACTGAACTAACCAGTAGCGGCTGGACAGGGGTGTGTGTTGCAGAGGCCCATTTGTGGTAGTCTCGTATTAAAACTATTGGTTTCATTTCTGATACAACGCCACAATACTACAGACCCATGCATACCCGGGCTAGGATTGGTCTTCAGCAATCCATGCTTGTCGCAAGAGGCGACTAACAGGTAGTCAGGCTCGCTCACTTAGTTGAAACATGTCATTGTATCCCGTTTGCATAGATCGATGGTGTTGATCACCGGATTATCTGATACTTGCAGGCGGCCGTCATATAGCTGGAACATTGCTGCGTGCGACGTTAAACAACATACAGACAATGCTCCACTTATGTGACAGTGGCATGGAAATAGTCAAAACTTGACCATCTAATCCAGTGATTGCTATTTTGGGCAACTATCTCTGCTGTCATGATGCAGTGACAAATAAGCATCCGATCCTCGTCTAGTCTCCGATTAAGGCCAACTGAATTATTATATTATACACAAACGTTCTCATCAGGTAACTTTAAGTCTACCTTAGCCGTGAAGGTCCCGGGGTAGAATAGGCCTTCAGCAACCCATGCTTGCCATAAAAGACGACTGTGCTTGTCGTAAGAGGCGACTAACGGGATCGGGTGGTCAGGCTTGCTGACTTGGTTGGCATATGTCATCGGTTCCCAATTGCGCACATCGATGCTCATGTTGATGATCACTGGATTGTCTGGTCCAGATTCGATTATTTACAGACCGCCCCCATATAGCTGTAATATTGCTGAGTGCGGCGTAAAACTAAACTCACTTACTCACTCACCCAAGTCTACCTACTTTAAGATTGATAAATGGCCGAGATAGCCGCAGTAGCTAGTTAACTCACAGGTGTATCCTTATCGGAAGCAAATGATCCAGCGAGTTATCAGATAAATGCATATATTGAATTAATCTACGAATATCACAGCACAAGAGTATACTTTGATCTTGCCGTCAATTAGGGCCCAGAAAATGAAGTAAATACCGCGTGTTTGTGTAGAGAGTGGCATTGGTGTAGATTTGCAGGAAGAACTGTCCTGGCTCCTGATCTGCCCGCGTTGATACAGGGGCACCTGCTGTGATGTAAACATTTAAGTATGTCAAGCCTCATTTACAGTGTGTGGAATTTAAACAAAGTTTATAGCTCTACAAATTACAGAATAACAAGGGAGGCAACCCTACTGCCTGGATGAGTAGCGTTACCTGGCCGATAAGTATGTAATTAATATATTCAGTTCATTGGAAGCAAAGGCAGCTTCACCCAGGAACTTTGCGTTCCACGTCCTGTCCTATGAAATCTGAAGTTTCCGTGTCATTAAATTTATATTCATTACTTCATTCTTGACAGTCGCAGAACATACTTCATTCTTTATTGTAAATTGAAGGTGAAATTGTAATGTACTGTCATCCATGCTTTCATGTTCTAGTCTAGTCATTTGTAGCCAGCTGTAGTGGGGATCGGTGAGACTTTTGATACAACCAACTGTACTGGGGATCGGTGAGACTTGTGATACCAGCCAACTGTAGTGGGGATCGGTGAGACTTGTAATACCAGCCAACTGTAGTGGTGGTGGCGAGGCTTGTGATACCAGCTAACTGTAGTTGGGATCGGTGAGACTTGTAATACCAGCCAACTGTAGTAGTGGTAGCGAGACTTGTGATACCGGCCAACTGTAGTGGGGATCTGTGAGACTTGTGATACAACCAGCTGTAGTGGTGGTGGCGTGACTTGTGATACCAGCCAACTGTAGAGGGGATCGGTGAAACTTGTGATACCAGCCAGTTGTAGTGGGGATCGGTGAGACTTGTGATACCGGCCAACTGTAGTGGGGATCTGTGAGACTTGTGATACAACCAGCTGTAGTGGTGGTGGTGGTGTGACTTGTGATACCAGCCAACTGTAGAGGGGATCGGTGAAACTTGTGATACCAGCCAGTTGTAGTGGGGATCGGTGAGACTTGTGATACCGGCCAACTGTATTGGGGATCTGTGAGACTTGTGATACAACCAGCTGTAGTGGTGGTGGTGTGACTTGTGATACCAGCCAACTGTAGTGGGGATCAGTGAGACTTGTAATACCAGCCAACTGTAGTGGTGGTGGCGAGACTTGTGATACCAGCCAACTGTAGTGGTGGTGGCGACACTTGTGATACCAGCCACCTGTAGTGGGGATCGGTGAGACTTGTGATACCAGCCAACTGTAGTGGGGATCGGTGAGACTTGTAATACCAGCTAACTGTAGTGGGGATCGGTGAGACTTGTAATACCAGCTAACTGTAGTGGGGATGGCGAGACTTGTGATACCAGCCAACTGTAGTGGGGATCAGTGAGACTTGTGATACCAGCCAGCTGCGATGGGGGTCAATGATGAGACTTGTGATTCCGGATAACTGTGGGGATGGTGAGACTTCTATCCTTGTATTTTTCAACCTAGGAAAATCTTAATGGTCCGGACAAGGGAATTTGAACACAAAACAAGTTATCTAAGTTCGCATGTATATGAAGCTTCATAAAATCACGTTCATTAGACAATGTATATGTACCAGTGAGCAATGTTAATTTGTGATGGTATATATATAAATATGTATGGCATGCTCAACGCTTTTGGAATCTGTTAAATCACGCATTTTCGACAGGCAAAACAGAAGCATTAAGTTTGGTAAATGTGTGGGATGTGAGTCATTCAAGGTCTTTGGAATTGTCTCCCTTGTTCAACAGAACCCTTGACATTGATGCAGTGATTGGTCTGTTGTGATTTACTCAGTGTTACTCTCAGTAATATTCCATCTATGTCCCAGTGGTTTGCAAAACCAATGATCAACAATATGTGCATCGATCTGCACAACTGGTATACGATGATGCAAGTGTCAACAAGTCAGTGAGCCTGACCATCCGATCTAGTTACCGGCCTCATACGACAAGCGCAGGTTGCAAATCAGTTCTACCTCGGATGTTCATGCGTCCTTTGCCTGTTAATACATCAGCCTCGTCTACAAAAAGTTCTTTATGTTAGAGACCCGTGAAGGCACGGGGTAGAATTGGTCTCCAGCTGTAAAAGGCGACTCGGCTTGTCGTCTATGCTGTTGATCACTGGATTGTCTGGTCCATGCTCGATTATTTACAGACCACCGCCATATAGCTGGAATATTGCTGAGTGCGGTAAAACCCAACTAACTCACTCACTCTTTATATTAGAAAGATGGTGCAGACATCGGTGCCACTGTACCTGTTCCTACTTGAAGCGGAAATTTTAGGTATATTATGACAAGGGATTGTGCAAATATAAGGGTATTGCATTACAGGACACAGAACAGATACTGGGACAATGACATCTTCACATTGTCAGAGGGTTGACAAGACTAAAGCAATATGGATATGACGAATGGCCATAAATCCTTAGGCAGATGATTTACTAGCATATGGTTCGGTACAAAGCTAATACCGGGGATAATCTACAACATATAGGCTCCCTGCTAATACACGCCAAGAAAGATTCTTGGGATGAATTTATGGTTGTGTCTGTAGGTCGTAAATCTGGAACGGAACATTTTATCTCAGACTTACTTTGAGTGTGAAACTGTGCTTGATAATATTAGTTGATGTCATTTTTGTCATGAAGACTATGTCTGGGATGAACTTCATGTTCTTCTCATTTGTAAATATTACCGGTCTCTTAGAGGCAGACACTTCCCTATGATTTCCCTATGAACAACAATTGAAAATCCTGTTATTCTGAAGAAATATACATATGATAATATCTGTTTCAGTATTTCCAAACACGATTTTGAAATTAGACGGTAATGTAATATCTATGTATATTTATATTTCCATGTGACTGTGCAGTGTAAAAACAAAGCAACACAGCTGTACTATAGATACTGAATAAGCTTCTGTCTGTCTGAAAATGGTCATGGCTGTTGGGCACAAGCTGAAACTTTAATTAACCTTCACCTAAATATTGGACATAAACTGGCTTGAAGTGTGTTGTTATGTTGGAAGTAGTCCATATAATCACACTGTGTACCATATACGCCTGGAAAAAATACCTATCTATGCATTGAATGTTAACCAACAGAAATAAGAGTCTTATTCTTTATTTATCAAGAGTGTTAAGTGATATATCTAGAACTTAAATGTAAACAGTTAAAGGAAACCCATATCAGTTGAAGCGCACATAAAATATGCATCTCCGATTGACCAACAGTATAAGCAAGTCTGACTTCAGTGATACACAACCAACTTTGTCATAATGAAAAAACATTACCGTTTACGTAAATAGTTAGTTTAATGTAGGTGCTTTGAAATGGACTAAAGACATATTTAATCAACAACTGAGATTCATATAGGACACAGGAAATAATCTAGCTGAAATAATATTTTACCCTTTAAGCTTCAATCAAGTGATGTGTTGTATGCTACATGACACCCTATGATAGATAACAATTACTTGCTGTAGTTCCTGTTGTCCCTTGGCTCAAAGCTGTAAGTGCTGGATCAACGCTCATGGTATCAACCACTGGTTTACCCTTGATTCAACCAATCAGACCACAGTGATCATGTGCATCATGCATCGTCCCTCCCAGGTATAAAACAGTTCACACACATTGCAATATATTCTCCACAAATCAATGGCAGTGGTCACAAGTTGGTCAGTGTGCAAGGAATACAACACACAAGTAAATATGTACATTTTTTATTTCTTTTGGAAAGTTTGACATATAGACTTGAAAATGGCTTGTAACACAATTCTTCAAATGAATTCTGCTAAGTTCAATGAGAGAGTGATGAATGTACTTCTAGCTAACAGAGTCCTTGGGTAATGTTTGAAAAGTTCAAAATATTCATTGTCTTTCTGCATTTGACATTTTCTGGCATCCATAACGATCAACCACACAGTTCTACTTCTAAAAATACAACCCCTCTAAATATTTCAAGGAATAAATCATGAAATAAGAGTTAATGCCATTTAATGGTCCCTGTTCCAAGAAATTCATGGAAATTCATGAAGTTGGTTGTACATTGTTTGCAGAGGCTAAACTACACATAACTCTGAATATGCCAAAACAAGCACAATTGTATTTTACATTCGCAGATATTCAAATCAAAAGGCTTCAAGTCACTTATTGCCATTTGATGCAGGCACTGCTTGTCTACACGAAGTATCCTAATCAAAGCCAGCAATGCCGTTTATTTCTCGTTCTGTAAACATCTGCTTCCATCTCCTTTCAATCAACTCAAGCTGTAAGGGGTGTAGCTACCATTATTATTAAAGCAAGGGTTTACCAATGATTTTGAAAATGAAAGGTGGGCAAATCCTCAATACAATCTAAATGTAAACCTTTGCTGTCTATCATTTTTAAACAAAAAAATTGGCTGTCAAATTTCATTCTTGACATGGGGAACAACTCTGTTGGCACAAAATTCCTCCCATCAAACATGTTAATGAGAACAATAATGAGAGAATATTCCCAGTCAAGGTTTGTATGAAATATGATGTCGTATGGATTTGTGGGAGGGATTTGAGCAGACTAATACTGAGTATGTGGCCATGTTATGTACAGACGTGAGCAACACACAAGATCATTTACACGCTTCCAAATAAAAACATTATTTCATGTCTATTTGTGTTAAGTAATTTTTAAATAATTGAGCCATGTGTCTGTTTTCGTTTCCTACCAACAACTGATATTAAAGACGGCTGGCATTTTGGCAATCCATGTATAATGAACTTCCATGAGTTCTGCGTGAGTCATGTTAATGGTGACCAATATTTATAACACTGTTAGATCAAAAATATGTCTTGGACACACACAAGTCAATCATTTCTACATAAGGCAGTGTAGACTATGCTATTCTAATATCCAGATACATTTGAAGACTTTAATACTTAGATTCCACACCAGTAAGTGTTGAAATCGTCTGTTCATTTGAACAGAACAAATATATGTAGGGGATTTGTGGACAAAGATAAACACTTCCATATCTACAAGGTAGGGCATCACACTGACACCCTGACACCCTGTAGGCTCTGCAACTTACATGTGACATTCACCCTGTTCTCATCAGTGACTATTTGAAAAAATCTCTATCCTAAATTGTTTTAGTGTATAAGACCACAACCAGCAATATTGTGGGAGTGACCTGTGAATAACAGCCATACTAGTGGTTGATGTTTTGAGCACTGACATATGCTGTCGGGATATGATGACAGTTAATTAGTCAGACCATGTGACCCTTGACGTCTTATATGACAAGCAATGTTGCCAGGGACCTTGACCTTGATCAGAACGATATTTTCCCTATTAATGAGTCTCACATAATTGGTCAGTGTGAGCAGGCCATGAATCAGCTGGTGAGTCTGACCAGCTGCAGCATCCATACTCATGCAAGTTACACAAGGTCACAGATGAATGCTTCCAACACATGGCTACTCCAGAAACTTAAAATATTGGCAGTGACCGACTGACTTTGATCAGTAATATATTTTAGAGGAACAGGTGGGGTTTAATTATGAGTGATCAATGGCTTGACACAGGCCATTCGTGATGAACCCCAGGAAGACAATCGTGGCCTGATCAGTTATTGCTCTACAAAAAAGTGCATTCAGTCATGTACAATCAGTACAGTCAGCTTTCATCAGTCTGACTAGGTAATATCTACACCATTCTTCTTCATTGCATTGATACTTGTTAATTGATGATTGGGACATATTTTACAAAAGCAAAATAAAATGCATACAAAAACGAAAGCTTAAACATAAACCTAAAATCTTCATTCAACAAATGCAATATAATAATGCATGGAATATTCTGGATCCACAGGTTATTGTTACACATGCAAAGTATTCAATGAGAAAATTGTAAACATTCAAATTAAAGAATTCAGCCAGAATGATGAATGCGATCTGCAGCCACCACAATAGCAGCAACGGCAGCAGAAAGGCGGAGTGAATAGCACATAGCTCAGATCAGCATGTATACTGTGATGCTGTAAGCTGACCGGACGAGAAACTATGCATACTGTATCAGCATGTATACTGTGATGCTGTAAGCTGACAGGACGAGAAACTATGCTTAGGTCAGACCTATTGTCTTTCTTGCTTCACTGATTTTTGTCCTCAGAAAACCTAAAGGTAGGATGGGATTAAAACGTAAATAAAATCACCTGTCAAACAAACATTCCTCCTAAATAATACAACTATTTTACTTCTGGCAATTTGTGAAGTGTATATGGGAAAAAAAAACAAACTAAAAGAAATTTTCTTGTAAGTTTACATTTTTGACCAATTAAAAACATTCAAATTCTATTTTTTGAGCAAGTAAGATAAGTTTTTGGGGGTTTTTTTTGGTCATTCTTGAAAACATACAAATCTATGAAACAAGAAATGAAATTGGTCTGGCCTATAAACACAAAAAAATCAGTGTATATTTACAGATATCATTTCACACTGATGACGGCAGTGAAGTTTGTAGGTGATCTAATGTTCAACATGCCATTTGTCCCAGTAATAATTCTTAGAAATCTGATTTTTTATGGTGGTGTGTTCTAGAAAAATAGTTCATCTCATATTTAATGCAAGGACAATGCAATTGTTTGTCTCTTTTTTGATGGAACTGAGTTTGTTTTGAATCAATTCAACCCAGCATCAAAGAAGTCTTCCTCACCAGTATTACAAGGTTGTCAGTTGATGCCCACAAACAGCACCAAGCAGATGGGTGTCTTGCAATGCCCAAAGCTATTATTTCTTCAACATCTTTGATATACATAAACAGACTGCAGTCAAACTCACATACTGATAATACTTGCACATTAAACCAGCCAGTCAGAGAACATTTGCCAGCCTTGACCTACAAGTTACAGAAGCTAACATATACACAAGCATTTTTGTATAGCTTGAAGCAAACATCTGTAGTCTGCAATATTCCATTGTGATAATGGCAGCCTGACATCTGACATCATCACACCTAGCAACAGGGGAGATAACCTAGGTTGACACTAGCAGACCATGGTGATAACAGGGACATATGATATTAATGTTTATAAAACTGAAGTAACAAATGCTTAAGAATTTACATATAATAACATCAATATACAGAATTAGCAAACTCTAAACAATGAATTAACTCCTATAATTTACACTCACAAAAGCAATTATGAAAGTAATTCTTTTTCACTCCAAACAAACTCCTTTGAGCTTTAACATGTCAGATTTGATTTTCAATGAATACAGTTGAATCACTGCAGCCCAAATGCTCACTACAGTAGAGGTACAGATTTGTGAAGTCAGTACAGCTATTAGTGGATCAATGCAGCAATCAATGGCATATCAGCATTGTCATTGCTGATTTCTGCAAACTTTGCGTGGAGACATATATCAACTATTACCAGAGTATTCTATAGCAGGTGAATACAACCCAACAGTATCTGTTCCCTTTGAACCATGGTCTAGACTGCACAATGACAAGTCGCCCCTCACAACTGTGGAAGTATAGCCTGTTAAAAGCAGTCAGTAAGTTTACATTGCACACATCTGAAGTACTGGCTTTACTAGTTTAACAAAGCACACACTTGATTATCTCCCCTTCTCCATGTCTGTAGCGAAAAGGAGTCAGGACTGACACAAACACACACACAAACACACACAAACAAACACACACACACAAACAAACACACACACACACAGAGATAGATATTCACTGTCACATCGTCCTTGCTAGATTAGATCAAAAAGGACACTTGGTAGCTTTGACTAAGTTCCTGGCTGACATAAAATTTAGTAAAACATCTTCTGTATTACAGTGAGTGAGTGAGTTTAGTATTACATCGCAATCAGCAATTTTCCAGCCATATGGCGGCGGTCTGCACATAATCGAGTGTGGACCAGACAATCCAGTGATCAACAGCATGAGCATCGATCTGATCAACTAGGAACCGATGATATGTGTCAACCAAGTCAGCAAGCCCGACTACCTGATCCTGTTAGTCACCTCTTACGACAAACATGGTCGCCTTTCATGGCAAGCATCTGTATGACAGAACTGTGAACAAAATGACACTCACTATACCTATGTGATTCCAAAAATGTAACTATGATTGATCTTACAAATGGCCAGAAAATGTTGATGTTTTAATCACCTTTAATATGTTTTTTGCTTCTTCTTGTAAAACATTAACATTAAAATTAAAAAAAACAACATAATTGTACTTTCTCTTTGTTTTGTCAGATATACATTTTCACTTGTAAAACCCGCTGAATGAAGTACTTGAAACACCCAGTCAGAATACACAACATGTAGCACAACGATCCTTTATAAGCTCCATTTGCCAACATAAGCAAGTCTGATCACACCCACACTTTAACAAACTAAAACAATACATACTCTGTACAGCATAAAATAGGCAACAGCAAAATGGAAAACAACAGATTTGTCAATCATACTGAGATCTACGATATATTCTTCTTCAACAGTTAATATGCCATCGCAGTTACGCAAGGCTCTCCTCTATACAGCATGTGGGTAGCTGTTTATGTACAACTGGCTGCCACTGGCATTTACATTCCAACATCACTGCCCTCAGTGTACAACTGCACAGCAGTGACTGTGTCATCACAAGACATAGCATTGCAGGGGACCGTGATGGGATATATCATGTACAGAGGCCTACTGCAGGATATATTGTTGCATACAACTGATATATGGCGTACACTACAGCTCTGGACACTGGTCATTATATTGTTTAGAGAGGCACTGACAACCAATGTCCAGATATAATATATGTATATATTTATATCGTCTGTTAATAACATATTGTTTAATGAAATTATAACACCTATAGAGCCTCTGATAATAATGGCTGATTCGACAGCTGACATCAAAACTTGGACCATGTTGGCACCCATCTTCACGCTGCTCTTCACACTGCTGGCTAGAGACTGCAGCTGGTGAAAGACTACGACAACTACCCACCATGAAAAGTGAGAGAGGCTCTACATACACCTCCCTCAGCAATCTTACAGGAGGGGTGGGACAGCAATCAGACTTCACACACTGTATTTAAGTGGGGAAATGCAGCTGAATCAAAGAGAGTTATCCCCCATCATACTGTAGTAGAATAACTGACTCGGATTCAAGAAACTGATAATTACTTGCACGGTTCATTTCTACCAATATCAGTTCAACAACTGAGAAGGTTATTTTGTAGGCTACTTGACAACTGTCAATTACTTAAACAGTATTGGTCTAATATGTGAAACATATAGACGGCATATAGTATCCAGCAGACGTGAAAGGCACAGTCGTCGGGGGTTGCATAAACACAGGAGACACAGCTTGGGTTGACCGCACCATACAGCACACACTGAATGTGGTGCACTGGCCCAATGTCAAGGTCACACTAGAAAAATAGGTGCATAAAATATATATTCATAACATACTTTGATGCTTTAATACAAGCAAAATGCAATTATTTATTTGTACAGGCTGAGCAGGCCAATATACAAGCTGAAGTAACCCCACCATTAAACACTGCACTACAGAAGGTGATTTATACACAAGTAAACTGCCGTAATACACTGTATGAAGTGAAGCGTATTACTACAGCAAGTATCACACTACCATGTTGGAAACAGCTGCCTGCCAGGTGCACCTGGCAATACCTGGACTCACCATCCCATCCAGTCTCTACATACACATCTACTTCATATCATGAATCATACAATTACAATATTTATTTCAAATATTGATGCTGCCAGTACATTTAGCATTGAGTGTTTTCACAAATTCAATGCTTCAATTGGTGGTGCATCATAGGGTAATGACTTGTGATTTATGGGATTGCATTGTAGAAAGGTTACTAGTCCAAACGTCTAGTAACTTGGGGATGGCACTGTTGATGAGTTACTAGTCAAAAATGGCTAGTTACATGTGCAATATACCAAGCTAAAAGGGAGTACAATTATGCCTTGTAATCAACACACTGGTGTTCTGAGATCTTCCAGGGAAACTATTCCTGAAACTCAACCCATCTTTGTTATTAGACTGCATCACACTTGTACTGTCCATGAACCTCAACACATTCAATGCTTTCAGACCTATATGTACGTCCAGTCACATGTCCATTGTAAAAATAGATTTCATCTTTCATATGGGTCCACACTGAATACTCATTTCTCACCGTGTACATACGTACATGTGAATTACATACAAGTCAGTAGAATGTTTATTTCTCTTGAAGGGAAGAGGTTACTCAAAGTCTTGCTTCAGAAGCATTTTCAGGAGCAGACATCCCTTCAAGACACTTCCTGTTTGAAATGGGCAGCAACACTGCTTGACAGTTTGTATGAATCCTGCATGTTAGCTATCGGGGGTGATGGAACGGGCGTGTCAGGCCCGTGGCCATTAGGAATGTGTTCCATTGTGTGGTTGACAGTAAGGGGGAGAGGTTCTGTCATCCCAAGACCCCTCTGTGGGGAGGGGGCCTGGTCTGACCCCCCAGTCATGTAGTGATGCTCCAAACCAGGGGCCATGGGACTTGTGCTTCCTGGGTGCGAGGCTGTCAGGTGGTCTGGTTCCAGGGTATGTGCCAGGTTTATCTGTTCACCACCAGGTGGCGCCACAGTGCTGAGGGCATCTGGGTAGACAGTGGGTTCGATCAATGGAGGTGAGATGCTGGACTCAGCAGCTTGAGCAGATGAGGAGGAGGAATCCCCCGTGTTGGCACCTGCAGCAATAAAAGAACATGGTGGAATACACACATCTATATATCACAATGTACCCCTACTTCCCTCTCAGGGTTTCACCACATCACATTACCTTATCCCATTAGTCCCGATATGTCTTCCAAATTCCAACAATCTTCCATCGACTTACATCCATCAGGATCTAGTGATCAACTCACCTCCCACAATCATGTCCTCCACTGTCTTACATCTCACAGGGTCTAGTTATCATCTCACCTCCCAACAGCATGTCCTCCACTGTCTTACATCTCACAGGGTCTAGTTATCAACTCACCTCCCAACAGCATGTCTTCCACTGTCTTACATCTCACAGGATCTAGTTATCAACTCACCTCCCAACAGCATGTCTTCCACTGTCTTACATCTCACAGGATCTAGTTATCAACTCACCTCCCAACAGCATGTCTTCCACTGTCTTACATCTCACAGGATCTAGTTATCAACTCACCTCCCAACAGCATGTCTTCCACTGTCTTACATCTCACAGGATCTAGTTATCAACTCACCTCCCAACAGCATGTCTTCCACTGTCTTACATCTCACAGGATCTAGTTATCAACTCACCTCCCAGAAGCATCTCCTGCAGGAGGTTGTCTATCTTGGCCATCCCAAAGAGTTTGGCAAACTGGATCTGTTCGATCATCTGCCATGTTATGCTTTGTAGTGCTGGAAGAAGCAGCAGGATTTCCCCAAAGCGCCCTCTGGAGTCATACTGGCGGTCGTTGATGTAGTCCTCCAGGTTGACCTGCACCTGGTAGCGGAAAGCTTTAATCTTCTGCTGGTCTGTAAGTCCCTTGGCATCTGATGGGCAGGAGAAGAAGTAATAGCACTTGTTTCAGATAGCATGCACTGTTGCCCACATCAGAGTGTTAAACATGCAGGAGGGAAGGATTGTGTCAACCATACTGTGGGGAGGGAATGTGTCAAACATACTAGGGGGAGGGGATGTGTCAAACATTCAGGAAGGACAGTAGGTGTCAAACGTGGTGGACATGTTTGACAGTGCCTATTTCCTCCTTCCTGCATGTTTGGCACCTACTGTCCTTCCTGCATGTTTGACACATTCCCTTCCATCAGTGTGTCAAACATACTGGAGGGAGAGAATGTGTCAAACATGCAGGAGGGAGGGATGTGTCAAACATGCAGGAAGGAATATGTCAAACATGCAGGAGGGCGGGGATGTGTCAAACATGCAGGAGGGCGGGAATGTGTCAAACATGTAGGAGGGAGGGAATGTGTCAAACATGCAGGAGGGAGGGGATGTGTCAAACATGCTGGAAGACGGGTAGGGGTCAAACATACAGGAGGGAGGAAACATCAAATATTTAGGATGGAGAGAAACAGAAATACATCAACAATACAGAATACATGAAATGAGCATATCAATCATTTGCTTATAAGATAAATAATACCAATATCCCTGCCACATATTATACTGACTGAACAATTGATCTTAACAATGTTTCAATGTGTTTCAGGACCTTGGTGTTTACAAGTAATACCAGTATCTATATAAAATATGGTTGAGTGCTAGCAAGTCAGATGCCTGACTCTGATGGTGTGTTTTCGAATCCCGAATGGGACTCAACAAAAGTACTATAATGTGTACTTTACTAACAATGTGTAATCTCAAATATAACACCTGTTACGTCTGACCACATTCTAAATGGCATTGAGTAATCTTAACATATGGTAATCTTGATAATGCAACCAATATGGACCTCCATGTTTACCTGGGTCAAAGAAAACAATAGCTTTGAGACAAGCAAATTCTGAATCATCAATCTGGACATCCTTCAATGGCTTGACAAGCTCATCCAGAATTCGACATGTGACTCGTACAATGTCAATATCAGTTGTATTTCGCGGAATGATGGAGTCGTTGCCTAGCAACAGAATATCTTTCAGACTCATGGATCTTCTTGCCACACCCAGGACTAAATGCTCTCCAGCATGTGCACGTAACAACGCCACCTGCAACAGACAAGTTGGAAGTAGAATCAAAGATGGAAATACTTAAACACCGACATCATGTTACCAATAGGTCTATCCAGAGGGGGAATGCAAGGGTACACATCCCTCCTCCTTTTGTTCTGAAATTCTGTTAAATGACCATTGGAACTTGGGTGAAATTGTGAAGTGTGCATCCCCTCTTTTCTCAGTAGTGTGCTTCCCCGCTTTCTCAAAGAAATGTGTCCGACAGTTTCCCCTTGTGGTGCACACCTGATCGTCCAGCGGTAGCTCACAGAAGCACGGGATGTATTTGGCCCACTCCACCAGGATCAGCAGCTGCTGTTTCATTGACTCGCACACATCGCTCACGTTCGCCAGCTTCTTTGTTGACAGATCTCCATTAATAGGGGAGGCAATCTGAAATAACATGACAACCACTTTCACTTACAAAGTTCACAATGGAGTCATTCTAAAAGCTGCCTGTTTGGTTCATTTATCCAAACCGAAAAGGTAGCTTAGTGGTAAAAGAGTTTGCTTGCCATTACCTATCGTCAGCACAATCTTGTACTTTTCAGTAGTATCTACTGTCCTATATCCACAACATATCTACAGTATTTCCTACCTGTCGGGATAGGATCTCTGCATTGAGCAACGTGCTGACTGAGAGTGCTCCAGAGTTGGCGATATCGTCGAAACTTGTCCGCCGGACGCTGATTCGGTCTCGTTCATTCTGTACAGCTGTAATAGAGATATCAAACATTGTCACAACATTGGCTTTGCTTTTCACTTTCAAGCTGTGAAAAACCTAAACTGGTAGCAAATTAAGTTGACATGTAGCACCTTCACATCAGCGCCTTCACATCAGCCTCTAGATCACAACACTGACAAGCAGTCTTGGCACTGAGTGAGTGAGTTTAGTTTTATGTCGCACTCTGCAATATTCCAGCTGAATGATGGTGGTCTGTAAATAACCGAATCTGGACTGGACAATCAAGTGATCAACAGCATGAAGATCAAACTGTGCAAATGGGAACTGATGACATGTGTCAACCACGTCATCGAGTCTGAACACCCAATCCTGTTAGTCGCCTCATGTTACATACATGGGTTACTGAAGGCCAATATTCTAACCCAGACCTTTACTGGTTTCTCAGAAGTGAGTACTGTCAACTAAGCATGTGATACGTAGCCTTCAGGTCAGCATCTTCAAACGACTTACTATTCATCTTCATGTGATAATGTGACAAAGTCAGCAGCATCAAAACCAAGTACTTGAGGAGAGACAGTTGACCAACTTTTGATGAGAACAACTGAGCTGGTGCATGTAGGAACAAGATCTGATTAGTGTTCTTCACTTCTATGGTCTGTGTATTGCATATTTTAGATACACTTCAACTGATGAAAGACTCTCCTTCTACAATCACCATGACACTGTGGTAGAGTGTGTAGATACGAATGTAATCATACCACCTACACGAGTCAGACATAGCACAGACCTACCTTCCTTCTTCATCCCAGCTCTGAAGCACTTCTTGAGTCGACAGTACCGACACTGGTTGCGTTTGTCCTTGTCCACGATGCAGTTGCGACTAAATCTGCAGCTGTAGACGTGGTTCTTACGGACGCTGCGACGGAAGAAGCCCTTGCAGCCATCACAGCTAGCAGCACCATAGTGTTTTCCTGTTGCCCTGTCTCCACAGATGGCACAGAACTGGCTGATGGCACCTGCTGAGTTCGGAGATACCAGGGATGGGACTGCACCAAGGGACTGAGCATTGAGGTCTTGAGAGTCTGTCAATAAATTGAACACATATAGACACTAGTATATGGCTGTCAACAAAACAAACACATATATGGATTGGTAACTGGCTGTCGACAAAACAAAAACAAACAAAACAAACACGTTGACAAAACAACATGGAAGACCAAGTATCAGCAGATCCTCAGGCAGCTCTGGGATGTAATTCTGCAAGGTGATTATCAGGTCACTTAGTTATCTGATTCCCCATGACGTTCAGTGACATGGGGACACACTGGAACCAAACTGTAAAATTCTGTTCATCTCTCACTCATATTTCTCAGGGTATGATCAGTTACATGTTTTATGTTACACTCAAGTTCCCTTTCATGACAGTTGCTTGTAAAAAAAACTATGGGCCACACTAGCCAGTGACTGAGCTAATGAGATCTGTCCCATGTAGGGCGATGACACCCAATAAACTCTGTCAGCATACTTTACCATTCACTCCTGCCATCTGCCTCCAACAACCAGTTTGCTCCGTTAGCAACTGATGAAATAGTTAGTTTTCTGTGAATAGTGGTAAGAAAACTTGACATTTGACACTTCAACACCTACCATACAGTTGCAATGGACCTACATCATGAACATCAGACAGATGATAAAGTGCCGTCACCAACACCTACCATACAGTTACCGTGGACCTACATCGTGAACATCACACTGATGATAAAGTGCCATCACCGACACCTACCATACAGTTGCCATGGACCTTCATCGTGAATGCCACACTGATGATAAAGTGCCATCACCGACGCCTACCATACAGTTGCCACAGACCTTCATCGTGAATGCCACACAGATGATAAAGTGCCGTCACCCACACCTACCATACAGTTGCCATGGACTTACATCGTGAATGCCACACTGATGATAAAGTGCCATCACCCACACCTACCATACAGTTGCCATGGACCTATATCATGAATGCCACATTGTTGCAGCACAGTATACAGCATCTTGTGTCTCCCACAACTCTGATTGATCACACGTGTTTGTTCCACCCAGTACCCATCCCACAACTGCCACCCGCAGCACCAGCTGAACACATTCCAACACCTACCTTTCAAGTAGACTCAAGTCCAATGATGAGGATGATAGTGACTTAACAGTATACATTTATGTAGTATTATTCATGTTTGGGGCTAGAGAAATTTTAAACAGAACCCCACAAATGTGTTCACAAATAGTTTACAAGAGCACAGAAATCTTTGAATGAACATGTGATAAGACTTTTATCAACATGTCTATTCTCATCCAGGCCAGATTTCTGTGGTTTAAGATAACAGCCCTGACTCTGTATAATGCATGGTAGCTTTCTAACTGTTCTCAAGGGGGTATTGTTTGGGGTTAAGCCTTGTTTCCTTTTATCATGTTAAAGATGCAGCTATCAGTCCCAAGTGTTAAACAAGCAAACAGTCCCGACAACTTGTGGGAGATGCGCTGTAATGTCACAGGCATTGTCGCACTTGGTGTCATATGTCAAACGATAACAAGCAACTTATTCACAGATTATCAGAAAGCTTCCCTATAATACCGATCCAGACGATAAAAGGGCAAATGTTTACCAGAACGTAAGTGGAGCCCAAGTAGTGCAAATATAGCAGGAGCCAATAGGTTCATAATATCAACTCATTGTAAAGTTATCTCCCTTGCGTTAAATGTAAAACTTTCAGCCGAGATCAGCGAGAACAAGATGATATGGTGCAATATGTAGACAACAGAATAAAGGGTTAGTTCATGGGAAGGTGATGTGCTGAACTCTGATGGGCTAGTTTCTCATACCACTACTTGTTTGTACACAATACCACAATAAGCTTTAGAAATTAAATATCTCCAATGACATGCAACTATTTTGGATAATTAAGTGGATTATTGGATCATTAATACTCTAGCAATATCACGGTTGGGGACACCAGAACATGGGCTTATACCCATGTGAGTGAGTGAGTGAGTGAGTGAGTGAGTGAGTGAGTGAGTGAGTGAGTGAGTGAGTGAGGAAGACCTCATAACACCTTGACAATATTTAGCCTTTCACTGGATGAAACCAGTCACATTAGTCCTAACAATCACAAACAATCTGATCAGTGACAATCAGACAATACAAGTGGGTGTTATAGAACAATAGGAACAGTAGATAGCACTGAGCACGTAGTCATGTACAGGTTAGTCCACGGACACCAGTGTCCACTGATAACAGCACTTCATGTAGCTCTCATGTTGATTCTCTGTTAATTCTTAGAAGCAGCTTGTGAATCAGTGAGTGAGTGAGTGAGTAAAAAAGTCAGAGGGAAGGTGGGTGGGGGGTGGGTTGGTTAGTTGATGGGTTTGTGGGTGGGTCTGTGAGTTGAGTGGGCGAGCAAGCCTGAGAGAGTGGCCTATAGAGACCCATAGAGACCTATGACTGACACCATGCCATTAGAATCTCTTAATTGATATTTTATTCTGAAAGCAATTTCAGCAATTTTACCTATTATTATCATTAGCAGTAGTAATTAAAAAACCTTAACGCGTATTACAAGAGCTTCTGCAATAATACTGACCGTTTGTCCACTGTGAGTTGTATCACCACAACACAACCATAATCAATGAATCATTACAGCCTAAACAACTGGAACTAGCTCAAATTTCTCATACCAAAATAATATGAAAAATAAACACCTTCAACAACTACTTGGAAAGGTTTGGAGAAAAAGAAGTGATTTTTTATCATATCATTTAAATACTGACTTAAAACAAAATTGTATCTGCATATATATCTCAAAATATGTAAGTGATTTCAAAATGCATAATGACTAGATGAGTTACAATTTATTCCTAATTTCTATTGTGAGACAGAAAAAAGAAAATGAAAATGGTAATGAGGCACGTCTTTGACCTGATTATCTTGTCAAAAGATCTCTAAATGTTTATTGAGTATGGCCCAAATGATGCCACCTTCCGCCATTATCTCGTACACAACATATCATTAAAGCAAAGTTTAAATTCATGCTCACATGCCACAAGAACCATGATTACTGACTGACCGATGTACAATGTTCATCATCAGACCTTTGGCATGACAAAGTACAACTCGTATCTTACCGAGTTCTTCATAGATGATTTCGCCATCAGTAGACTGAAGCTGGAAGCGGGCAGGATACTGGAATTTGGTCAGAAACGCCATGTTGGAACTCCTGCCTTGGCAGTCAGTTGGGAGGTGGAATTTGGTGATATTAATGTGGATAAAAGTACTGACTACATAACTGTTGACACCCCCCTGTATGATGTGGCAACTTATCTACAGCTACCTGCATTGTAGTCTACATTAGGGGACATTTCAAAACTCCACCAGACAAATTAGTGAGGCATTTGGATGGTTGCATCTTGCTTCAAATATGTGGAACTGCAAAAACTTCCTAAATATATTTAAACAACTGTCTAATTTTCTAAATTCAGTTGATTAATTTTTCATATAAAATAGCTGTATTTGTTCAAAAAAAAAGACTAACATGTAAAATAAGAAAATTTTCAGCAGTCATATTATGACAAGTTTTAGCCCAAGTGTTTGACAGAAAGGAACAACCACAATATGAAACTCAGTCACAACATGTGTTTTGGCAACTCATTTGATTGTAATCTTATCTCAAATAATTAGAAGATCTTATCCTGAGACAGTCCCTTTAGTCATTCCCATATACAAATCCTATCGAAGAGTATCAGGGAAGATAAGTTTTGATATCAGCTGGATAACTTGTCCTGAATGTCACACACACATACATACATGTAGAACTTGAGGCTGAAGTAAATCTGTAGTCACTTACGAACAGAAGGACAACGTGTGTGACTGAAGAACGTCACTTAGGTACCGCACTCTGCAGTATCACAACAATGGTAAATGACAGCATAACCATGTCATCGTATCCCAATTGTGTAGATAGATGCTCATGCTCTTGACCACTAGAGCGTTTGGTCCAGACTCGCTTATTTACAGACCACTGCCATATAGCTGGAATACTGCTAAGCAGGGTGTAAATCTAAACTCACTCATTAAGTCTGACCATGGCTCCCTACAGGGTCTGAGTATGACTCCCCACAGGGTCTGAGTATGGCTCTCCACAAGGTCAGAACCTGGCTTGTGACAGGGTCTGGGCATGGCTTTCCACATGCTCTGACCATAGTTCCCCACAGGTTCTGAACATGGCAATGCTACAGGTTCTGAACATGGCTCCCTCCAAAGTCTGAGCATGGCTCTCTACAGAGCATTAAAAAGGCCTTGTGAGGTGGTCCTGCCTCTATATGTTGTGGAAAAGAATGTTTTCCGTGCCGACACTCAATGGCCATGACATACTTAAAGAAGTGTGTATGATGGACCATCTGATGAGATGTAGCTGGGGAGGTGTGTGACGTAGAAGGGGAGATCTACAGCATGACTTGATGCAGACTCACAACATCTGAACAAATTAATGCAGCAGCACACACTGTTAAGATCATCTAGCTACATTCTGGATGTCTTGCTACTGTCCATGAATCCCACCTTGGAATAATTAATCTAACCTTACCACTACACTTTGATGAAAATAACTGTGCTTTTTCTAACAGTGGGTGAGTGCGAGTTTATCTTAAGATGTGGAATTGTTAAAGTTTGAATTGGGATCCACCGAACCAGTGGTTGATGGTGTGTGCAGAAAAATGAATCCCAGGAAATGAGATGCGATATTGCAGCTTTATGATGCAAGCCCGTAAATATGTCTAGTTGGGGTGACAATACCTGACACTATGATGCACAAGGCTCAATGACACCCAGTGTGCACATATCTGGGTAACTGGCTGACTCTCATTTCACTCTTTGCCATCATCAGAGTATGCAGCCCCAGGAGTACTGGGACATAGGGATGTGTCAGGGAGAAACAGCTATTTCCCAGGGACAACATGTAAAGAGAACCTCTTTTTGAAATCCCCTTACTGATTCATGCAGCACATTTGGGAAAAAAAGCATCACTCATTTCCCATTGAAGTCAAAGTATTTTTGATGGTACCAAAACTCTTTCTGTTTTATGTTATCAAACCCAACATGTAACATTATTCAAAGAACCATTTGATTGTTAGAAACCTCTCATCTGCACTGGTGACATCCTGTGAGTAAGCCAATGAAATCAGAGTACACAATAAAGCAGCCAATGAAATCAGAGAACATAGTAAAGCAGCCAATGAAATCAGAGAACACATATCACTGCCAGATAGTTCCAAAGGTTTCCTAAGGAAACTTACATATAATTCATGCATCAGCTGAAGCTAGCAGTTGGCTGTAGAATGTCAGGAAACACTGTGTCTCTCACAAAGTCATCAAACAGACCCAGCCAGGGGGGCCAAACCTGTGACTCATCAACACATACATGTGGCACATGAGACTTGTCAACACTGAGTGAGTGAGTGAGTGAGTGAGTGAGTGAGTGAGTGAGTGAGTGAGTGAGTGAGTGAGTGAGTGAGTGAGTGAGTGAGTATGCTGCTAAGACCAGTAGAAATATGAAAGTTGTCACTTAGTTCAAGCCCCACCAGCACTGGTTCTGTCATATCAGGGAACTCATACAGGTGTCAGGCAAATACTTCACCTAAAAAAAACTACACAGTTTTAGAAAAACAAAACTCCACTTCAGCGGAAGAGAGTCCCAAGGAGTAGGGAGATTGTGAACGCGTTGAAAATCTAGGAGTTAGTAGTACAGTAAGTGGTGGGTGGAATGCGGTATAGTATGGTTCAGGAATATATACAGGCACAAGTCAGTGGAGTGTGGTGGTCGTGTCTCCTGATACTGATATTTTCCTTTCCAGTTTCACCAACATTTGTCATGTGTATGTGACTATAGGTGCAGACATGTCATTCTAATTCTTGTATTTCTCCCTTAAAAGACTCTCCCTTCAACCTGATTGTCCCACTACGTGCAGCATAATCATTACCTCTCATATCTGTAAGATTAGATTAGATTACACCTATGTCACGAACAGTCATTACATTCAGCCTGAAGCTTATTTTCTTTCAGTGAAACAATAAAAATATTTCTGTTGCTTCATCATACCTCACATTCAATTGAATCCAAGTATAAGAAAAAATTTAAATATTATGGATGTCAACTTCTTCTTTATTGTATACACAATGTTTCTGGGCATTTCTTTGCCCCTTCAGTTATTCACATAAAATATCAGGAGGAAAGACAACAATATAAATATTTTGGACTTTTTTTCAGTATAAGCTGATAGGGTGTACATGAACCTAGTTTAAATAAATAGGTGTTCGGACAAAGTGGCTAGTATTTGCAGCTGAAGTGATATCTGACCTTGATCCCCCAGCTCATTATCGGCCCCTGTGTGATAATCAGTAATATCAACATCCTCAGATAGTGTGTCAGCTAGGCAGTATTGTATGTTAATGCCAGCTTCCGTATCTCGCCCATCACACAGGACAGGCCTCAACCTGCACAGCAATTCTATTTTCTAATATACACTAGCTGGCACTAGTGTCACCA
Source organism: Haliotis asinina (assembly GCF_037392515.1). Lineage (NCBI taxonomy): Eukaryota > Metazoa > Mollusca > Gastropoda > Lepetellida > Haliotidae > Haliotis > Haliotis asinina. The sequence goes on from NC_090291.1 coordinate 7,874,547, forward strand.
ACCCTGATCTAACACAGCAGCATTTCGTAAAGTTAGATGCAGAAAAATACATTTTACCATTATTCTAATGTGACTTTTAACTTTGATGTCACAACACAGACAACATTAAATAACATGCATGTAAACTGATAAAAAATTCTATGTCATTTTGCTGAATTTAAAAGAACAGCAAGACTAAATGTGAACTGAAATCCACATACAACATTGGAATTGAAATGCACATACAAAAACCAACTGAAATGCACATACAAAAAGGAATTGAAATCCATGTACAAAAAGTGAATTGAAATACATATGCAAAAAGTGAATTGAAATTCCTACAACTGATTCTGTTTCATGAAAGTTCCACAATTAAATTAATGTGGTAACAACCATAGGCTTTATTTACGGAATTTGGTTTCATATAACTCATTTAAAATCAAAATTAATTTTCTTTGATCTGCCACCAACATATCAAAGTGAGGGTACATCTACATCAAAAACACTTGAACATACACTAGCTTCCCACTCATACTTCACCAGCAGAATTAAGTACATGACAATATGTATTGTAAGTAGGGATTGTGTGACACCTTGATCGGAAACATTATCTTCCAGCACGTGGACCACTATCTGACTGATCATCACAGGCCACACCCCCTTGCTGGCATTATGAAGCTGCCATACCTGCATGATCCAGTTACTAATATTGTAAACTATGTCGATATCGAACACACTACACAATCATATGCATGTTCAGTCCTGGCCACTTGTTGCAAATTTCACCTGAAGTGCTTGTAACGAACAATAGTTACAGCAAAATATAATTAGAGGTCCCTTTGAATTTGGTATGACTGTAGTTTACTTATAACAGTACACAGTAGAATGCAGGATCACAAGAACCCAATTATTTGGAGGTTGGTACAAGTTGGTCACCATCTTAAGTAAGACCGTTACGATACACTCACATATTCGGTGAATCGAACTGTAGCCATTCATGAATTCAATTTGTTATTTGAGGTCACCAGAACTGAATATGAATGGATATTTACATTTTTTTAATGAAGCATGTTTAACTTGAGCCCTTGTGTCCTTTTTCAAAGTGAGATCTGCAAGAATGGAATATGTCCTGGCACTGCAGAAGTGCCAGTCATGTTAGTTTGCAATGGCTGCACATGGTACTGTGGACTATTAGTCTATTATATACCAAATTTGAGAGTCATGTCAGACTACGGGTTATTACTACAACAAATTAACAGTAAACATGGAGGCTCCATATTGTGCATGAGTCACTGAACCTATGTATTATATTCATGAATTCATGAACAATTCATATTCATTACCCAATATTCGTGATATGTATCATATTCGCCACACAGTGTATTCAATGCAGCTCTAAACTTAAGATGTTTACCTATACATATTAATTAAAAGAAATTATAAGTTCCATTTTTCTCTGTGATATCAGTATATGTATATGATGTTGTTGTGTAGGCTTTGTACAGGTGTGACTCCAACCCTCACAATCACTGATTCTAAAGTTTGCATTCAAACAGTCAGTAAGTCACATTTGAGTTAAAGTTGAGGTTGACAAGCTTATATTATGTTTCACTAAATTCTCCCAGACCCGTGAAGATTTTATCCAAATTTTGAAGATCGAAGCTCATGCTGTATAGATTGCTGCCATATAGCTGTTGATCACTGGATTGTCTGGTCCAGATTCAATTATTTACAGATTGCTGCCATATAGCTGGAATATCTCTGAGTGTGGCATAAAACTAAACTCAATCACTCACTCATTCACATAATTCACTTGTAACTGAAACAACTTCCAGCTTCAGAATACACCATTCATTTGTTCAAAACATTGTCAGGAAATATCTTCAACCTTTTCAGTGACTTTGTCTGATCAGCGCTGATCGGCCTGAATGTATGCCGTTGCCTACAGTGATAGCCGGACATGCTAAGTGTTGTCACAGGAAGAAAATACTAAATCAACATTTAATTGGTATAAAAACTGCTCATTCAGCTTTTTAACTTGGCTGGAGACAAATTTTATCGTGACATTTCCTTAATTTTATCAGCATTTGACACAACATATTTCTCCGTCATAATATCATTTGAAAAATGTTTTCAGGACATTTTGCCTAACAACGAATAAGTGTTGCAGAATAAGTCCACCTGAGTATAAGTTAATACAGACTGATCAAAAGAAGATAAACATATTTGGGCAGACTGAAACATATAGACTATCAGGCTTTACACAGGAATATGAACAAACATGAAGACATGATACTATCCATGAGTGAGTGAGTGAGTGAGTGAGTGAGTGAGTGAGTGAGTGAGTGAGTGAGTGAGTGAGTGAGTGAGTGAGTGAGTGAGTGAGTGAGTGAGTGAGTGAGTGAGTGAGTGAGTGAGTGTAAGTATGTAAGGATATGAATTTCCTCTACATCACCATTTTCACATAAGAGGTAACACCATGAACAATGCCAGCATCACAAGGAAATAAATGACCTTTTCAGCAGATAAAGACTTTTAACATTAGTTGGCAAGTTCTAGCAATCAGAAACTATCTGACAAGCTACAGTCAGAGAGAGGAGCAGATTTTATGCCTCTTGTAGCAATACATCAACCCTGTATGGCCAAGTGGCACACACACTGAAACACAGACCAGGATGTGTCCTGATACATCAAGCGCTATACTGAGGGTTCTCTATCCACACACAGGATGAAGGAGCACTCACGACAGCCCTGCATCAGATTCTACAGCTCATCCTTTAAAGATACCTGCGATTCTTAAGTCCAATTTGCAGTTGAAAATAAGCAAAGTTTGTAGACTACATTTTCTCATTTGTGCTCATGTATTCCAAAAGGTATTTAGCATCTTGGCAGATGAAGACGTCTGCTTCTACTCCTCAACAAATCATTACTATCAGTTAATACCACCTACCTTGAACACGCCATATGATATTCCACACAAACTACATCCCTAAGTGTAGCAGTAATTGTCCAGGCTCATCGAGTTATCCTCTAGTACAATATTACCAACTCCAGTGTCTGAATCCAGTAATTGCAAACAGCCTCTGTCCATCAGAGACAACTAACTGGATGGAGGGGCTGATCTTTATGGTCATGTTAGTTGAACCTGTGAACATTGGTCTCTATCTACATACATGGTCCCAACCTTGGTGTAAAGTGCAGGCTAAGTACAGGACTATGCTCTAAGTTCAAACTTCATGGATTTCTGATATAGTCCAAATCTGTGGTGTATCACTATCTTGTCCAGCGTACCTGTCCCTTTGATCTCCGGCATTCATCTCACCTGCTCACTTATTTGTGGACACCTGCCTGATATTATAATTAGCAGATCTCCTCAAGCTTTCTCTTTACTTAATAACTTTCTGGCTATTTCTTAAAAAAAACAGCGGAAATACACCTACCTTTGCAGATTGCTTGCAGCACATTTATATCAGCTGTTATCTGTCCCTGTCTTTGAGGGTACATTCCCAATAACAAGTCAGTACAATATATTTATACACCTGAGAACAAAACTTCAGCATACTGAATATATTTACATGCCTGAAACCAAAACTTTGGTATTCTAAATAACTGTGGAGAGACTCATGACAGTGTTCCTTTATCTATTCTCAGATTTCCTCGCACAATGCTATTCAGAGCTGATGATGAAAACTGGAAAAATATTAAAGGAATGCTTGAATTTTTCTGTGTTCCTTTATTCTCTCACTATATCTACTCACCTGAGAACTGTTGACCCGAACTGTCCCCAGTCCCGCAGTCAGAATCTGCAACACATAAAGTTTCACACCATCATCATCATCATCATCATCAAATATCTATGATTGCTTGAGACTACTTTCTAGACCCTGGTTTCAATTCCCAACCAAGCCCACACAGCCAGTATGTGGCCTACTGCCATGTTGTCCATCTAATCCACATTCTTTATGAATTCAGGAAGATTATGGGAACAGTGTATTTTCTGAGTCCCTGCAGACACCCCAAACACCAACAAGACCATCTTCTTGGAACACTGACAAGAATTACAGCACTATCATTTTTCAATGATATACCTTGATTAAATGTGCAGGTGTTTATTCTAATGCCACAACACAACATTCTTTAATAGTTATACCTTCATTAAAAATGCAAATGTTTATTTTAATTCTAGGACACTACATTTTTCACCATGATTAAAATGTGCAGGTGTCATGACACATTATGTCAGGTGGCATTTCTTTTCTAAAACAACAGTGACAAAATGGGAGACCACAATGTCTCCCAAGTTTATTATTAATGGGTACCTGTGACACAAATGTTATCAATGGTCTACATTAGATAACATCAGGTAAAATCACCTGTGAAGGCCATGTTATCACAGCCTTGATATCAATCTTCTACATCTAATGTTATCTATTTGCCATGGGGGCAAGATATCACTGACAATCTTTTAAACTGTTCAATCAAACGCTACCTCTAACAACAACCCCCGTTTCCAACAAAATAATGAATGAATGCATTCTTCAACAACTTAAGCTTCAATAAATATGCAGGAACAGTTAATTTACCTAAATAACTCTTCCTGTAATCCCAACAATTTTCAGTGAAATGGTACTTTCAAAAAAATAAATGGTTTGCTTGGTGGGCTGTGTGACCCTATCAGTCTGTGTTCACTGCCTTGTGACTCACTGACCCAGATTATGTTACATATCACATGATGTGTTTTTTTGTTGACATGTAAACCGTGTGCTTTGTCTAACACACTATGTCACTGCCACCATTCTGTCTGTGACCCAACATCAAGACATATTTGACAAGACATGTTTAATAGACATGCAATTGTTGGACAGGGAAAAACAATACCTTTACCAGGTGACAGACAAACACACAATACATTCATTAACAACAAGAAGACACAGTCATCAGTATCCCCCAAATTACCTCCAATTTCAGTTGAAGTCAAACATGTTCCCATGGAAACGCCAAAAATATTTTATTAATTATTCCGAAACTATCAAAAGGCAGTACACCACTAGACCAATCTATGTGTCAAGATTGGTGAAGAAATATTGAACAGTTTTAGAGTTCTGCTCCAGAAAAGATAAATGTGCACGGACTGATGGATGCATGGACGGATGGGGTGCATTTTAATACCCTCCCTGCATTGCGGGGATAATTAACCAATTTAGGAAAAAATATGCACATCCCATATCACCATACGTACTCAAGCAAGAACAAGAAATCACATGTATGTTGCTTTGATGGATTACAGTGACAAAGGTTTAAACTGTGATCACCTGACAGTTTCATGAAAGACACAAATACAGAACTATGCAGACTTATATCACAGGAAGATTATTGTGCATGTATTGGCATACAATATGTGTATGTATTGGCATACAATATGTGTATGTATTGGCATACAATATGTGTATGTATTGGCATACAATATGATATATCATGATACTGAAAGTTTAGTCACAATGATATATTGCCAAACTGCAGTACAATATAAGGGTTGCAATACAATACATACTGAGATGCTAACATCACGAATTCTAAGATCAAAACAAAATCAATTCAAAGCGTTTCGTCAAATTCTGCCAGGGTTTTTCGATGTTCATTTGGAAATGAGATAATTAAGTTTGCACACAGACTTTGTGAACGTTGATAACATGTGAGCGATATGCCTGACACAGTTCTTGACACAAGAAACTTATGAAGGGAAAATAAGCATGCACATATTTTCGTCATCAAACAAAAGTAAGTCTTTCTTGACAGATATTGCAATTCTGAAATATTCAAAGTGAGACATCGATGCATCATGGCCAGTTTAAAATATCATACTGGAATATATGACAATGTCATACTTTGTATCAGTTCACTGTATTGGCGGACCATGGATTGATGCATTCATGCATATCAGTGAACCGTCACACCATGAGAATATTACAAAGAAAATTACCAATATTATACACCATCAAGTCATCATTAAATGTACATATATTTTAGTTAATATAAGCAGATATGGATACCTAAATCTGACAATTGTTTTGAACAACTGTCAAACGACACTGACATATTTGTCAGCAGCATGCCAGTTGTTTCTAAACACATACCATGTAGGTATCTGTCACTTAATGTCCCTGTTGTTTCTAAACACATACCATGTAGGTATCTGTCACTTAATGTCCCTGTTGTTTCTAAACACATACCATGTAGGTATCTGTCACTTAATGTCCCTGTTGTTTCTAAACACATACCATGTAGGTATCTGTCACTTACTGTCCCTGTTGTTTCTAAACACATACCATGTAGGTATCTGTCACTTAATGTCCCTGTTGTTTCTAAACACATACCATGTAGGTATCTGTCACTTAATGTCCCTGTTGTTTCAAATACAGTTCTTTACATCGGATCAATTTATGAGTCAGGGCTCTGAATTACATGGAGGTAGTCAGGGCACAATATAAATACTTACATGGAGGTAGTCAGAGCACAATATAAATACTTACATGGAGGTAGTCAGAGCACAATATAAATACTTATATGGAGGTAGTCAGAGCACAACATTTGCCTTTCTTCTCCAAAATGAATAGTACTCCTACCCAAAACAGTGGAAATCTTTGCATTTGTACAAATAGCCTGTACTCATTTACAAACATTTTTCCATGATTTACTGATCACATATCAATATGAATGTTATAAGTAGCCTGCCCTGACAGGTTATAATTGAGGATATTGTGTTTCAAGCTGTATTTAAAGATGGATGTTAGGCCACAACTATGTACAGGTGGTTACGTTCCTTCCCCTACATACCAGAAACATGTCACTGTGGTATTCCAAACCACCTCGATGTGAAACTGGACATGTAAGAAACATATATACCCAAGTTTGGGGGTTTCCCCAATGTGGAAGACCAGTGAGTGCATCTTTCACCAACATGAAAGTGAGTGAGTGAGTGAGTGAGTGAGTGAGTGAGTGAGTGAGTGAGTGAAGTTTCACGCCGCACTTAGCAATATTCCAGCCATATGGCAGAGGTCTGTAAACAATCGAGTCTGGACCACACAATCCAGTGATCAACAGCTTAAGCAACGATCTGCGCAGTTGGGAACCGATGACATGTGTCAACCAAGTCAGCAAGTCTGACCACCTGATCCCGTTAGTCGCCTCTTACGACAAGCATAGTCGCCTTTTATGGCAAGCATGAGTTGCTGAAGGTATATTCTACCCCGGGACCTTCACGGGTCATGAAGCTCATTAGGCTAACAAGACATCCCATAACTGGAGTAATATTGATAACAATGTCATACCTATTTCATTCACTCATGGTATGACAGGAAAAGTTTGCTGAAAGACTCAGTGGTTAAACTTTTACATCAGGATTGTCAGCCAATGTTTCGTGTTTGTGTAATACACATTCAACAAAAATATATTATGCCTAAAAAATCCTGAAAAGTCAGAAAATTCAACAAATAATCTTACTCCAACTTCAGATGGTTTTTCTTTACCCCTTGAAATATACATTTAATCATAGTCAAACACTTATAAGACCGCATGTGTACGGGGTAGAAATGAAGTGATATTTGAGTAAACATGGAGCAGGAGTATGACCAGGAGCTGCATGGTACAGACAATAGTAGACAGACAGATCTGTAAGGTGTGGTACAGTCTATACTAAACATTACCACATATGTCACCGTATATCTTTGTCATACCTACATACACATAATGTCCTTGAGTGACATCTTTGAAGTAGTACAAAACTGATGGATAACACCATCAGTAATATATATGCTTCTAGGAATTACGGGAAATGTTCTGATGTTAAATGCATGCAACAATATTCTGCTGGGCACAGAGTTTACAAAATACTCCAATTGGGCTTGTTTTGTGTACATATCAAACTTTCAACCCAAAATGGCAATGGGTATAGAATATCATTCAGTCCAACATGGCAATGGGTCATGGAATATCATTCTGTACAACATATCAGTGGGTTAAGGAATATCATTCAACCCAACAAAAACATACTACTCAAAATCTGACAGGGATATTCAGCCATGGCAGCTGTACGTGTGTATGATATTACAACTCAAACAGTCACTAAAGAAATGTAGTATTTGTACAGATTGCACATTATATATATATAATACCAGCGCCTTGAGCATGCACTAGTGCGTGGATATGTGCGCTATATAAATATCCTATCTATCTATCTATCTATCTATCTATCTATCTGTATATAATGTCAATTCTGTTGGACAGTTGGTCAAACACAACATAAACTGTCATTATTGACTCCTGCTTCTACTAATATGGTCCAACTTCAGTCTGGTGAGTGCACTACAAGTTCCATGCTGGATCTACCTGTCTGCCTGTCAACCACATCCTACTTCTACCTGTCCAGTTCCACGCTGGACATACCTATCTGTCAGTCAACCACGTCCTACTTCTATCTGTCCAGTTCCACGCTGGACATACCTATCTGTCAGTCAACCATGTCCTACTTCTATCTGTCCAGTTCCATGCTGTATCTACCTATCTGTCAGTCAACCATGTCCTACTTCTATCTGTCAGTTCCATGTTGGATCTACCTGTCTGTGTGTCAACCATGTCCTACTTCTATCTGTCAGTTCCATGCTGGATCTACCTATCTGTCAGTCAACCATGTCCTACTACTTCTATCCAGTTCCACGCTGGATCTACCTGTTTGCAAATCATGTCCTACTTCTGTCTGCCATGGACATTTCAGCATTTTGGCTATCTTCTCTCCTTGTTACACTGTGTCAACATGGCCGTTCATTGAGTCCAGGAAGACAAAACACAGACCACAGAGTGATGGTGGTGATGGACATACAATTATCATCAGCAACAGTGTGACTTGAAGTCAGAACTGAGATCAGTCTAGAGAGACAATTGTGCAAAGTCAATCGACCGTACATATCCCAATTTCAATTTGAACATCTTGCTGGCTTCAAAGATAAACTTCAACTAGATACAGCAGTGTCCTTCAAAACAGCTGCATAAACTCAGTATTGCCATGTTAACATGCCCCCAAACTGAAGAATAAGACAATGAACCAGTTCATTACAATCAGAAGCAAGTATAATTACTACAGACATCTGATGTGAGGTAGTTGTCTGTATTAGCTGTTTGTACACCAGTAGACTGAGATTGATTCAAGGCATAAACAGACTTATAATCAGAATGAGACCAATTCTCTGGTCACTATACATACTGCTACTTCCTACAGGTAAATGTTCATACAGGTGAGCAATTTGTTACCATGACAGTTTGGTATCACCGGCTATAACTATATATTTCCTGGGACTAGACTGACCTCTACTCCAATATCTTCCCCTCAAAGAAGCAGGTGCTTGCTCCTATAAATACAGACCTGTTCGGTGAGGCTCCACACATGATCTACTGTTGACCACTGTGATTCCTTTCCAGTAACACCAATAGGCACCATAGCATGGGTGTGAAGCATGAGAGTGAAGCATGGGAGTCAGGCATGACAGTGATTGATGAGGGTGATGCATGGCAGTGAAAGCATGAGCGTAAAGCATGGGCAAGAAGCATGGGTGTGAAGCATGAGGGTAAAGCATGGGAGTGAAGCATGGGAGTGAAGCATGAGGGTGAAGCATGCCAGTGAAGCATGAAAGTGAAGCATGACTGCCAGCATAGTTTCAGCTACACCACAGGGTACATTACAGTGTACATCACAGGGTACATCACAGAGTAGAATCACAGAGTACATCACAGTGTACATCACAGAGTACATCACAGGGTACATCACACAGTACATCACACAGTACATCACACAGTACATCACAGTGTACATCACACAGAAGAATCACAGAGTACATCACAGAGTACACCACACAGTACATCACAGTGTACATTACAGTATACATCTCTGTACATCTCAATCAAAACACATAACATAATCTCCTTGATCGCTGTACATCTCAGTCTGTAATACTATGGTTTCCTGTACAAACAACATATTTTGCTCATAATCATATTCACATTCACCTCAAGAAGTAGCAAAAAGTAACCCAGAAATACAGTGTTATTCATAAAGTTATTCATTCTGTGTAAACAAGCGAGTCCAGTATTGCTATCATTTCAAATACATTGGTTTGAAGAGATTGGTGGTATGTGTAATTATTTATATCTTATTTCTTCTCCAAAACCTTCTTTTTCCAGTTCTATTACAAGTCAACATGTGCAACAACAGGGGGTTGTGAAACTCCTCATGAGCCACTTAAAGATCTTGCTGTTAGCTGCACCCCCCTGTGGAGAGCCTCTTTCCCCCACTGCATGCCATCAGTACCTTGCCCTGAATATCTATGTCCAGCATGGTAATGCCTTGGTAAGTTGTCTGACACACATCTGCCAGTCGGTCAGACTAGGGCAATAAGTCATGTTACACACCTGGGGAGTAAGAAGGCACTGAAGATCACCTATATCTGTTGCTGTAGAAAGTTTGGTATGACTTGCTGGAGTGGGCTTGCTGTAACACTGCTAGGTATTTCAGTTCCAGCAGTGTGATCCAGCCTCATGGTGAGAGACCCTTGTGTGATGTAGGGCATGGATGTCACATGCACGCACACAAGCACGCACGCTCGCACGCACACATGCACGTGGATGTCATACACATCAGGATGTCTCTCACACACACGCACGCGTGCGCGCACGCACGCACGCACACACGCACACACACACACACCAACCAGAAATGGACTTCACACATTATATCCATGTGAGGAGCGGAGCAGACGGCTTAACCAGTGAGTGAGTGAGTGAGTGAGTGAGTGAGTGAGTGAGTGAGTGAGTTTTATGCCACACTCAGCAATCTTCAATGTCTAACACAGGCCCCTGTCTAACACGATCACTGTCTCACACAGTCTCACAGACCTATATCCAATACAGACCCAAGTCTAATACAGACCTCAGTCTAACTCAGATCCCTGTATATTCAGGACAGTTAGTGAGGTCCCGACTAGAGCTGGTTTTGTAATAGTGAAACCAGTTCACCATATCTACCTGCTACACCAGGTGCAATCACACTAAATTGGTCAGGTCTAAGTGACTGGAATAAAACTTGGCCCTGATCGACCAGATTACGTGGGTCAAAATCAGTTGACACTACTTGAAGTTTTGTCCCACTTTCCTGATAACAGCGCAGTGTACCCAGCGACACATTTCTTAACACCTGTAGGGTCATCGGGAGAGTCACAGTTGGGTCTCAGCTGAACCTTCACTGCCTGTCCTTGATAACTACATACGTGGCACAGCAGGTGCGTCACATACGTTACTGTACAGAGTGAGTGAGGGAGTTTTTTTCTATACTGCGCTGAATAATATATGTTTCAGTCTGCTTTCAACCCATGTCACCAAGGCATGGTGCTGTCAAGCCAAATCACACAGGCAACATGTCTGAGTTGTGTCAAGATTGCCTCAACGATTTGGAATTAAGCAATGTATGAGCTCCGATTGAATGAACTTTCTACAAGGCGGTAGCTGAGTTATATAGAAGATAAAGTTATTTTCACGACTGAATGCTAGTTTACCAAAACCTAGCAACACGCACAAGGCTCTAGCCGGGTTGTTGTAGAGCTAAAAAACAGGCAATAGATTATGTCTATAACTTGGTCACAATGCCCCTGACTGAAACATGTGGAAAGGTAGGGAACGAAGTAAACCACTTCTACAGATGGTCGTGACACCATGACGTTACACTGCAACATCTCACGACTAACATGTGATACCATGACATCACACTGTGACATGTCATGACTAACAGATGACACCATGATGTCAACACTATGACATGCTACATCAAACAGATGCCACCCTGGCATCACACTGTGACATGTCACCACTAATGGGTGACACCATGACATTACACTGTGATATGTCATGACTAACAGGTGACACTATGACATCACATTGTGACATGTCACGACTAACAGGTGACACTATGACATCACACTATGATATGTCGCAACTAACAGGCGATACATTGACATCACACTACGATATGTTACAACTAACAGGAGACACCATGACATCACAATGTGACATGTCATGACTAACAGGTGACACCATGATGTCAACACTATGACATGCTACATCTAACAGATGCCACCCTGGCATCACACTGTGACATGTCACCACTAATGGGTCACATCATGACATTACACTGTGATATGTCATGACTAACAGGTGACACTATGACATCACATTGTGACATGTCACGACTAACAGGTGACACTATGACATCCCACTATGATATGTCTCAACTAACAGGTGATACCACGATATCACACTACGATATGTCACGACTAACAGGAGACACCATGACATCACACTGTGACATGTCATGACTAACAGATGACATCATGACATCACACTATGATATGTCATGACTAACAGGAGATACCATGACATCACATTGTGACATGTCACCACTAACAGGTGACACTATGACATCACACTCTGACATGTGATGACGAACAGGTGACAGCATGGCATCAACATGCTATATTCATGATCTCCAAACAGAATACATAACAGTACGTCTATCCATATAAGGTATCATATTTAGGAAATAAAGTTCACTCTACCCCAGTGTGCTTTGTAATAAAGTATACTTTTGCCCTAAACTATCATAATTTAAGCATGAGGACGGTAGACCGAGTTATAATAGTTCAGAGCAAAACTATACTTTATCACAAAACACATTGGGATAGAGAGAACTTTATTTCTTTTTTAAGATGCCAAATTAAATACTTTCTAATGATAACTACCACTAATCTAAGGCACAAAACAAACGACAGTGTCTGTGACCTAAATTAAGAATCTTCACACAGGGTATAACAGTTTGATGAGGGTTTGCGTTCAGGTTAAATATCTTTTCCAAATTATTTCAATTACATCTGTAATTTATGTAAAATATATGGGGCAATATGAACGTCACATTTCCACTACCAACGTAAGTTTAAATCAGTACATACAGATGAAGTTGACTAGTCAAGCGACATTTAATGATTGCATTGTGGGAATGAAAAATTTGCAAACGTTACTATGACATCAGAAAACATAAACGTAATGTTTCCACCAATGATGTTAGCAGAGTGCAACTGCAAACCAAGAAATGGGATGCAACCGAGTAGTTTACTGTGGCAGGCAACCTGTGTCACAGGTTTAGTGACATCACGCATGGGCACACACCAGAAACCATAATCCATGAAAATCTCAGAGAATTTCAGACTGTACTTCGACTGATCATAAAATCACTGAATATGTTTCTTTGCTGCACCAAGAAATACCTCAGTGGTGGTATGTTGTGTTGTGCTGCAGATGAAGAGTTCTTATCACCATGATCCACCTATCACATACTGACAGGATGGTCGAGTGCTCCTACCATTGGCCCCTGGATTTCCTGATCCAGACTCAACCCTCCAGAATGTCAATTTCCAGTTGACCTAAGGCCCCATTCTTCAATATCTGTGTACTATATGCTGCAATCATCCTACACTACACCCAGAAGCCTGCTGAAGATCTACATAATAATATTGCATGATGGCATCAACTGCCAAACATTACAGCTTAACAAAAATGCACAATCATCCAAAAATGGGAAAATTAATACACATTAAACTGCAAAATGAATAAGTTTAAATGAGTGACCTGCATCACCTTCTTCAAATTGTATGGGTGCTGCAGTCTCCCAGTCGAAGCAGAAATCCATACTCTCCTGCCCCAAGAGCTTGTTGTACATTTCCCGACATGAGATGGAGATATCACAGGACATGCTGTCACTCTGACAAGTGAGCCACACAATCAGATAACCAACACACATATATCACAACTGGTCCACAGACATGTTATCATTCCTTCTCCAATAATCACAATTGGCAATGAAGATATTAGCCATCTATTGGCCATGACATGACATCACACTGGAGTAACAATTACTGGCTCAGAAACAAACTGAAGCATTTTAGTAACTTCACACCCTTTGGAATATTGCCCTTGAAGCAGACAGTTTGCATAGTCAAGTGTAAAAGAAATAACTTCATAATTCACCAGCACTGTGACAGCAGCTTTCACAGACTGCTATTTGTGTGAAATATTGTGCAAGACATGCTTTTCTGTAACAAATCTTCCATGTGTAGAAGTAAAAATCCTGCTGTAATCATCTAATGAGTTGAACATCTTCACATCTGCTGATTCATGACACAAGATGAGGAATAATTAGTTGGTCAAGTTATTCAATGGCGCAGTGAAATGGTTCAAGGCTCTCCATGCCACATGACTAGTAGGCTGAAATACAGTCAAGTACCGATACACATAGCAGAGAAATATCACTTGTATCACACACACAAACAATCCAGGGAGTAGTGACAGTCTTCAACTGTACAACTTGTATATACAATGTACGTGCAATACGACTCTACGCTTAAGTCACACAGATGTACACACACGTAAGTTGGCTACGGGCTACTGTAATCATATATTGTCCTCAGTGGCAAAGTTTGTGAGGGATTCACTGTTCACTGTGACTCACTCAAGTCGTCGCTTCACCTGAAAATACTCAGGTACCAAATGAGCTTGCTATCCTACACACCACCCCTTCACCTGTCAGGTCTGCTGGGCAGGTATCATCTCTGCTACAATCCATGAGCAGATGTCCTCAATCAGATGTTTTCACTCTCCCTGTTTGACCTGCCAGAATCCGTCCCCCTGAACATGGACTGGTGTTTATATGTACACTTCAAATTCCTGTCCTGCTAATCACATGCTAGCCTGGCATATCGGGAGACAGCACCAGCAATGGGTATCTCCCTTTCTCAGATCAGACCAGCAGTCCATCTCTAGAGGCAGGTCGGTGAGGGTCAAGCGGTCAGTCTGCTTTTAGTACATGCATTGTGTTGGGGTCTGAGAAGGTGATGTCTCATCCATATAAATGGCTGCAGTTGAAGCAGTGTAAAACATGTCTGTCCCTTCAGTTGTCTGCTCTCCTCACGGATCATGTGACAACAGATCTCGACAAGTTAGAAGCACTAGGTATATTTATTAGTGTTTGCTCTTGAATACTGCTTCGATATTTACTCAACCTTCATAAAAAGTGCAAGTCATCAATCTTTTAAAAATGGGTCAATGTCAGATACTGCCAGGGTTTCAGACATTCAAAAAATTGTGTATGTTTCAAGTGACACCCAGTTGTCAGCATGCTGTAACCCTCTAGTGAGGGACCATCGTGAGAGGCTGTACTATGTTAACCCTCCAGTCAGAGACTATCGTGAGAGCCTGTACTATGTTAACCCTCCAGTCAGAGACTATCGTGAGAGCCTGTTCTATGTTAACCCTCCAGTCAGAGACCATTGTGAGAGCCTGCTCTACGTTAACCCTCTAGTGAGAGACCATCGTAAGAGCCTGTACTATGTCAACCCTCCAGTCAGAGACCATTGTGAGAGCCTGTACTAAGCCACTCGTGAGAAGCAGTATTATTGGTATCCCTCCAGTGAGAGACCATTGTGAGAGCCTGTTGAGAGCCTGTACTTTGTTACTCATGAGAACCATTACTATTGGTATCCCTCTAGTGAGAGACCATTGTGAGAGCCTGTACAAAGCTACTCGTGAGAACCAGTGCTATTGGTATCCCTTCAGTAATTGACCATTGTGAGAGCCTGTACTTTGTTACTCATGAGAACTGGATCATTGTGAGAGCCTATACTATGCTACTCTTGAGAGCCTGTACTATGCTACCCAACAGAAGTCCACTGGAGCAGGAACCTGTCACAGATATCATGCCAAAAAATGTTTTCACTTGTCAGTTCCTGATGTTTGGACTTTCTTCCCTGGTAAAACACCGTGAGAAAAAGAAACGATTGGTAAGGAAGTAAAGGTAAGTGCCATGATTCAACCGACAGCTTCAGTTCCCTGAAGTTAATATCTTGACTGTCCCCTGACTGTCCGCCCCAACTGCCTCCTGCACTATATACATTGTGTATTTATCGTAGCAGCCAAAGAAACAGAGAACTACAGTCTGATACCTGACTGTGACCTGACCTGACCTGACTCATTACCACAGATACTCATTGTATCAACCACTGGTTTTGCAGTCCCTGGCTGATCCTTACTGACGTAACTGCAGCTTTATCGACTAGAGCGCCATTATCAGTGATATTGTAATGTGATATGGGTTTAAAATATCTTTTGCTGAAATGCAAGCATGACTGATTATAGAAGCATTAAATTGGTGGCAATAAAAACAATACATTTGATACACTGACTTATAGCAAATCAAAGAATGGAGTCTCAGAAACCAATGGGATCTAAACTCGCAATATTGCAGGATTAGTTGGGGAATCTAGAACTGTGAAACTGCAGACTTGGTTTGGGGTATATATGACAGATGTCTACCTGGGTTTCTTCGTAAGGGGAGATAACCATGATATGGTCACCACAGTTCCATCATCTGGTGAACAGTTTAGTTGTATCAGTTCTGGCAATTGTAGTGAAACAAGGTAATCTAGTGGGTAAAATGTTTGCTGACCTGTGTTTGATGCCTCACATTTACAATATGTAGAGCTCTATTCTGGTGTCCTCCACAGTGATATTCCTGGAATACTATTAACAGTGACTTGAACAATACTGTGACACTCACTCACTCTTTCACTTACTCACTCACTCACAATCTTAATATACATAATCTTTAAGAAAACTTAAGAGGATGCTAAATGTTACTGTTACTTTATATGACAGGACTTGTTAAACATCAGCACTAAATCAAGAGAAATATGACGCAGTATGTAGCAACCACAGAATAAATTAATGTTTAACATAATATTGAAATACAGTGGAATCTGTCTGTTACGGACTGGCCTGGGTCAGAGTCATTTGTCCGGATTCGCCAACTTTTGCCCATTAACATGTTCACTGTCATGATTTTTGCTATGCACTACTGAGATTATTTGTACATTTTGCAAACATTCATCTCCACACTTGCGAAGCCCTACTAGAAAACCTTAGTACTTACTTCATGTTTTGTCTTGAGATTTGTTCCATGTTTTACACCTGTCTTTGCACTGTCAACCTATCTGTATGCGTTCAGTTTATTATTTACGAAACACGACCTGTAAATCTTACTAACCCTTCATGCTGAACACTGATGAGATCTATGGCTCGCTAGGTTTGGGCCAGAGTGAGTGGGTGTGCATGTATCATAGACCAGGAATGTGAACATCTGTACATTTACAAGGAATCACAGTTACATCACGTGAACATATTGTCTTTAAACATGCTGACAAATAATTTTGTATTGTTAATACACAAGTTTAATTTTGTTCGTGGGAACATCACCTCCTGAAATGAGGTCAGGAAACATATTTACTGTAGTCAAGGAATAATGGCCATGTCACATCCTGCAGTGGCGGCGACAGGAACAATACATCTCCCTAAGATCCGAGGCGGCCAACACAGCCACTGACACACAATGTCAGTTATTTTCCATAAACATGATGGAGCTGGTCCTGACCTTAGGAATACCTGTACATTTCATGATCACTATAATTATCAATATACGTGTATACATGATGACAGCCCAGTACAAACCACTGAGACTGTTGTCCTCACACACAGCCTGGTCCCCAGACACAAAGGCACTCTGACAGTTGTCCCTAGAGACAGGTCTCCAGACACAGTGGTCTCAAACAGTGGTCCCCAGTTTGTCATCCCGATTAACAATTCCCCAGACACAAAGGAGCCCAGACAAAATGGTTCCTAGAAACAGTGGTCTCCAGACATAGTGGTCTCAAAACACAGAGGCCCCTGTCATCCCAAAAATGAGGTCCCCTGACAAGGTGGTCCCCAGATACAGAGGTGCCCAGACAAAATGGTCTCTAGACACAGTGGTCTGCAGACTTAGAGGTCCCAGATATGATGGTCTCTAGACACAAAGGTCTCATACATAGACAAAGTGGTCCCTAGAAACAGTGGTCTCCAGACACAGTGGCCCCTGAACACAAGTCTCCACACAAAGTATTCCCTAAACACAGGTCCCCAGACAAAGAGGTCCCTAAACACAAACCCCCACACACAGAGATCCCTAAACACAGGCCCCCAGACACAACCTTAGCCTCCCTATTTTTTTGTCAATTCCCCATTAGATTACCAGGACCCTGTGCCTTTTCACGTGCAACTAAGATGACACTGATTCATCATAAACACTCTCCACATTACTGTCCCTGCTGGTTGTGAGACATCAGTGTTGAGACTATCACCCCAGACATGATGTTCCGTGGTACAATCACCAACTGATGGATTACTGGATAAGTACAGACCATCCCTTGTAACAAGTAACTGTACTAATGACTATAAATACCCCCAGTGATATCCCCCTCAGTATGAAACATCAAAGTGGTGGCGACTCATTCAGGTCCGACAATACAGGTCTTTATGACAGTGACATCAATGAAGCTTCCTTCCCTGGCTGATTCATCTGCCACAAGTAGCCGGGAGTTCTGTGATCAGACAGGGATGTGGCAATATGCGGGAATCTGTGACCACAAATCAGCCAATCGAACATGTCAATAGTCACACACCTACAGTGACAAACCTGACACCTGTTAGAACATGGCTGATACACTGCGGAACTGTCACAGAAAGACCAGGCTAGCTATTCTCGAAACGTTTGTAACCCTACGAACTTCTTAAGCCCATTCTTAACACACTGACTACGATCAAAGTTAAGAATTCTTAGGACTACGAACGTTTCGAGAATAAGGGCCCTGGACCCTTATTCTGGAAACGTTTGTAGCCCTAAGAATTTTTTAACTTTGAGCATAGCCAATGTGTTAAGAATGGGCTCAAGACGTTTGTAGGTCTACGAGAACAAGTAGCCAGGCTCCTACACCATCACCACTCAGTATTCAAGGAGGCAACACCAAAACCATTATGTAACTCCCTCCACATCGTCTGTGAATAACAATGATACCTGCAGACCTACTGCTCAAACAATGTTATAGAACTCTTGATTCTTTCATATTTCTAGAATTTCTTTGTCATGATGTTACTAAAAACCTAATGAGAACCTCTGTCATGATCAGTACGTGACATAGCCACTGGGTTGCAAGCCCATGGCTAGTAACACTCCAGTTGGGGGAACAAATCTCCACAGTTACTGGCCTGACTGGCTTGTGAATTTTTGTGGAGTCATTTTGTAAAATATATCAACTTGCTAAGTTTTAATTCACTTTTAAATCATTTAAGGTCTGTTGTTCATCATATTAGCAGCTAAATGTTGACCCAAGTCGTGTCAGTTCGGAAACTATTTCAAACACTGGTCATAATGTTACTAATGACACGAATGTGTGTGTTTTAAGTGTGCAGAACCAATATATATTTTATATGTTTCAAAATGGTAACAGAGAAACTGTCCATGGCCAGAGACATAGAAGGCTGTGGGTGTGTGTGTTGCAGCAAAATTATCAGGATACTGTAGAACCAAACCATTGTAAGTTTCAAAACATACACAGATTTCTCTACCCAATATTTCTGTTTTACTGATATACCGTAGATTCTACCTTACCACAATGTAAGATGGAAGCTTATCCTACCTCACTATTTCAGGAAAACAAAAACAAATTTGCTTCCCTAATAAAATAGAATTACAATTATACAAATTATTTTCTAATGTTACATGCCATCCATAAAATGTTGTAACATTGCTGTGAAAATGAGCGAAAATGAAACAAAGGATTTATAAGTAAAGGATGTTCCTGGGTAGACAGACAAATGTGTGGTTTGTATGGAAAAGACGAACACGAGGCAATGTACCCATCTTATAACTCCTCTTTCAAAGCAAGACAAAATTGACACTTGTCAATAACTCCATACTTCTGCCGAGCACAAAAGAGAATTCAGTGATGCAAGCACTCACTGACTAGTAGACATATCGCTACTAGTAGCACTTGAGTGATATATTCTGTACCAGCCCTCTTTTCTCAACTTATGTTTCAAATCAGGAGGGAAAAACTGACAGAAAGTTGAAACATAGTAACTCTCTTGTCACAAGCAAGACTACCTACATACTCTAGAGACGAGTAAATACTAGTCCTCTGGGTTAGTCTGAGCTGCTAGTTCAGTGTCCTGAAGATGCTGCATCCTGTCATCACCAACCAGAGGCTGACAACGGAGAATGGCACACCTACCTTTTGTCAGAAGTCCTTGGAGAGCCTTAGCACTTGCATAGCGGCAGTCAGATCGGAATCGGAAACTAGGAATGTTGGGGCTGTTGTAACCTCGGGGGTAATATCGCTGGTACATGCGATAACCATTTTGAGAAGGGTGAAGTGAGCGACTCCTCTGGCCCACATGGCCACCATGTTGGTCAACCTGTTGCTGATGGTAGTTGCCTGGGTAACCAGCAGTTTCAGACTGCATTACAACAGGTGGGGTTGCAGACTGGGTATTCTGCTGCAGATGTTGCTGCTGCTGAGGTTGTTGTTGTTGCTGCTGCCACTGGCATGACTGATTTGGCCACTGATATGCCCGGTCGTACATAATTCTATGTAAATTCAAACAAGGCTTTATCGTTTTAGTCTCAAAAACTAAAAACCATTCTCAGAATAAATCCTTAAAGACGTTCCATGAATGTCCTTGACAGTGAAGGATGATGCTTTCCACTGAACCTGGCCACACGGAGGACACAGCAGGTGAGGGGTGAGTGTACAATGTGGGTAAAGTCCTACTGTCTACAGCTTCCTGAACACAGGGAATCAAAGACCAGACAATAACTGGGCCCTGCACTCATCCAATGTCAGGCAGGCAACAACTGGCCAATAGCAACACATCTTCACATCAGGGATGAAGCTCACTTCAAATCTGACATCCACCCACCAATCAGTGACAGCTGAATTGTAAAACATACTGTTCTTGAGTGAAGTTGTGCAAGGTACACAGGACCACAATCACCTAGATGGTCATTTAACACTCATAATTACAACCTCAACAAACAGATTAACACTTAGCATCATTGTCACCACTTGAGCAGAAACAACAATCACATCATCCACCTTAATATTGTACTTAAACATCTTTGTTAAGGGCTGTGTACACGTCTTGATGTCGGCCATGTGGGCTAGAGAAGAGGGTAGGGATACACAATGGCCTGATTTACATACAATAGCTCGGATCATCTGACACCCTGATGGGTGTGGACAGGTATTAGTAGCCTACAACTCGACACAGTGTTGGATCTGCTGTTGTTAGTGTTGAAAGTTGATGGACAAATGTTTGGTTAAATATACTAATAGGCTTAATGTGTTAGCCTTGAATGTGACCCTGTACGATAGGGGTAGATTGTTTTCACATTAGTGTTACTCTGCACAGATCTGGATGTGTTTTCTCGTACTAAGCACGCTTCTGTGATATCCACAACCGGAAGAGTTTGTCAGCATTTGGGCTTCTTCAGATCTTTATTACCATAATTTTCATCAAGGTAGTTTTTATATGTCTGAATTTTATGAATACTTGTTGAGAGTATTATATTTCAGTTCTTTAAACAGGCTGCTTAGACATGACTATGTTTCAGAACTATTTTTTTGCTCAGAACTTTAACTTTGTTCAAACCTGAATCGTGACATTTTTTATGATGGTGATTAAATGAAAGGGATACAACACTCATTATCACTTACAAGAAATTATGTCCATTTTTACAATTTCAACTATTAACATTTCCTCTTAAATAAATATAATCTATTTCAATGGCATTATAAACACCAAACACAGAGGTTTTAATATGACTACAGTAGATTTCAGACAACATCTGTATAGTAGTCAAACACAAAATAAACCATATTTTGCAATATAAATATTTTTCAAAATAAACCATATTTTTCAATGATATGAATATTTACAAAACAAATCCATTGTATATTGACGACACTTTCATAAATGTTATGAGTAGCTATCAACACTACCAATCCCAGCCAGGAAACAATCACCTCCAGCCTGTAGTGTATTTACAAAGAGGTTTGGAAACAGCTGATTGTTGTACATATACACAGCTAATTGTTGTACATATACACCAGGTAACGGACAACAATTGATGAGCTGAATTGCAGCACTACAATTAAGTCCTTAATTATGCTTAATGAGACAGCCATAAAGCAGGTATCTTGTCAAGAGAGCAATCATCATTACATGGCTCATGGTGTGATGGGTGGAGAAGGGCCCTTGTTGCTCAATCTTACAGTTCTAGACACATATTTGATGTTTTAAGGGATTATATTACAGCCAAAACATCTGATTGTTTTACAAATGAGCCAATGATATTTTTGCAAAGAAAAATGTAAATGATATAAAGATACTGGTCACAACGAGAACTTAAACCTTTGTTGGCTTGTAAAATATTTATTCTAAACAACATAAAAAACCTTCATAAATTAAAAACATTTCGAAATTTCAGCTGCACGATGTCTTTCTTCGTACCTAAATCACTTCTGTTGAATAGTGCCACCATTAGCACATGCATGTGTATCTATACCTGTCTACTAAATAGGGGTGGTGGGGTAGCCTAGTGGTAAAAGCACTTGCTCGTCACCCGAAAACCTAGGTTTGAATCCCCACATGGATACAATGTGTGAAGCCCATTTCTAGTGTCCCCCGTTGTGATATTGGTGGAATGTTGCTAAAATTACAAATAAATTCACTCTACTGAATAACACCACCATTATAACATGTATGTACGTATATCGCTTCCATGCAATAACAGCCCATTATCACATTCAAATGTACCTTTCCTGCTTCTGTGTAATAACAGCACCATTATCACATGTATATCTACCTATACCATTTCTATTGAATAATGCCACCATTATCACATGTATATGTACCTGTACTGCTTCTATTGATTAACAGCACCATTATCACATGTATATGTACCTATACCACTTGTAATACATGTGAATGTACCTATACCACTGATATTGAATAACAGCAGCATTATCACATATATAGGTACTTAAACAATGTACACTGTTCCACCACACATGTATTACAACAGTAATCAATAATGGTGTCCTACATCACATGTACCTACACTGCTTCTATTTGGGAACAACACCCTTTTCAACACTGTACAACTATGCTTCCAGTTGATTCCAAACATTGTACACTTTGTTCACACCAAGTTTATGTCCCATGACACACTATAAGGCAGACAAACTCACAAATTCAATAATTTAAAACAAGCTTTCAGCTGCTGAAACAACTATATCTGACATATCTGCACAAGATGAGATGAGCATTCCAAAAACAGTTACACACAGAGACGCAGATATATACACGAAGCATAAAACCTGACAGTGAGATACAGACAGAGATATACCCAAAGTATAAAGAGTGAGAGAGTTACTTACATGAATCCTCCATAAGCCACTTCATGTCGAGCAGTGAGAGAGCACAAGGTCAGTGAAGATGTCACAAGTGCAGAGGAAATGAGACACAAGTTGTTCCGAAGCACATGACGTGCAGACAATACACATTAGGTAAGCACCCTCTGATCTCATACACTCATTCATTTCGGGAGTGAGTGAGATACGTTTTACACCATTTTCAGCAACATTCCTGCAATATTGTGGAGGGGGACTCCAGAAATGGTCTTTACACACTGTGCCCATGTGTGGAATCAAACCTGGGTCTTCAGCATAACAAGCAAAAGCTTTAACCATTAAGCTAGCCCACCACTCAGGATTTTTCTGAATATTTTATTGGCTAAAATGACCAACTGCAGATATTTTCGGTGATTCTTACAGTAGTCCCATACTTGGGACATAGATACCAACTCTTACACAGCGAAAATAAATTGGTTTGCAGAATGCAGAAACCTCACAGACTGATACCTAGGTTTCCACTTTGAATCCAGTGAGTTTCCGTTCTTTTACATTGAGTTTCCGCAGACATGGAAACTTACAATTGCCCTCTTTCTAAGGGTTTCCATAGCGTATTCATTACCCAGGCTCGGTCCAGACCAGTCTGATTCAGTGAGTGTGTGAGTGTATGGTTTTACGTCCCTTTTTTGACAACATTCATCATTATGACATCACAATAGGCAACACCATAAATTGTCTCCTCCCATGAACCATGTGAGAAACTGAACCCACATGTTTGGCATAATAAGTGACAGCTTCAACCACTTGGCTACATCACTGTTTCCTCAGAGAAGCCTTGCAGCGAAGGTTATCAATGTCAAGAAAAAGTGACATCACTGAAAGTCCTGTGGTGAATGGGTTACAGGGAGTCAACTACATGACAGTGTTTTGATAAGAAGACTGGACCAGACGATTCAGTGTCTGATACTGAAAGGAACGCTCCATGATGTGGGGCTATGATTAGACACTAAACACCAAGTCACTGATCAAGTCATAAGGCCCAAACTGCTTACCGGTGTACACTGGGGGAACACCAGCAAGTGAAGGACTGGTACAAGGATGTGGTCCTACAGTTCACTTTCAACAACATACTGCTTCCTCCATGAAGTACACCACAAGCACTCTGAAGTTTCAAATTCTGCTTGGACATTTCAAAAATTCTAAAATGTTACCTACTTTGGGGTTGGGATTAAGGATAGAAGAGTCTCAGAAAGTCCATTCAGCTACATCAGATCACACTTGTATCTATGGTCTCAGTTTGGGTACAACGGTCTCAGTTAGGGTACAACATCAGATCACCCCTGTATCTATGGTGTCAGTTTGGGTACAACATCAGATCACACTTGTATCCACAGGGGCTTGTATTGCTGAAAATAAAACATCCTGGGTCCAACAAGCCTACACTGATATCCATATACATATAAAGAATATCCAACAAGCCTACACTCATATCCATATACATATTCTATAACAAGCCTACACTGATATCCATATACATATATAAAATATGTATATGGATATCAGTGTAGGCTTGTTGGACCTTGGATGTTTTATTTTCAGCAATACAAACCCCAGTGCTTGTATCTATGGTCTCAGTGTGGTTACAACATCAGATCACACTTGTATCTATGGTCTCAGTTTGGGTACAAAATCAGATCATACTTGTTTTTATGGTCTCAGTGTGGGTACAATATCAGATCACACTTGTATCTACTGTCTAAATGTGGGTACAACATCAAATCACACTTGTATCTATGGTCTCAGTGTGGGTACAACATCAGGTCACACTTGTATCTATGGTCTCAAAGTGGTTACAACATCAGATCACACTTATATTTACTGTCTCTGTGGATATGTCAGATCACACATGTATCTATGGTCTCAGTACAACATCAGATCACAGTTGTATCTATGGTCTCAGCGTGGGTACAATGTCTGATCACACTTGCATCAACTGTCTCAGTACAAAGTCAGATCATACTTATATCTATGGTCTCAGTGTGGGTACAGTATCAGATCACACATGTATCTACTGTCAAAGTGTGGGTACAACATCAAATCACACTTGTACCTGTGGCCTCAGTGTGGGTAAAACATCAGATCACACTTGTATCTATGGTCTCAGCGTGGGTACAATGTAAGGAAAAATATCTTTAAAAGTTCACATTTTCACTTTCGCTTGGAAATTGTTGAAGGTTTAGGGGAAGTCCACAGTTTTTTCTGTAATATTGCCAATAATGAGTCTGCTGCCATAACTCCAGTTCATGGAGTAAGAAAAGTGGGATAATCTGTTTGTAGCCTTTAAATGAAATCTATCCTCCTCATCACTGGCATATTTTAGTTAATACTTCTGAAATCTGACAATGATCAGAAAAGGTATGAGTGAAGTCGACCACCATGAATAACGTTTCTACCTTCGTAACTGGAGTATCCGTTATTGCGAATACTGTCAAGTGATTACGGAAGTGCTCCACTCATCGTATCCGACTCACATGACTTGCCAACATACTGCTGATGTAGCCCTACTTAAAACTTAACAATAGTCCTTTGTAACAAAAAACTCACATCTCCGTCAGTCCTTAACATCAATAGTAATGTCATCCGTTTTTGAATTTTCACAAAGATAGTTTATATAATTGGCAAAGTAAATTCTGAAAAGGAAACGTCAAGGTAAAATAACAGTTTTTTTGCGTTTTACATTTTTACTCATTCTCCCAAAGTTCTGTTCTTCATTACTTAAAAACATAAATCCCCAATGTGACAACAAGAAAAATAAGTTTTACATAAAATGCGCCGTTTTTGGTTTCTGTAACAAGTAAAATGTTATAAGTTCCTACTTCAGGCAGGATGAAGATGGGAAGTGTGGACAAAGTGTAGTCTGGGTGATTTGTGGGGTGCTTCAACAGGCTGAAGGTGGCCCTTGCCACAAAGGCACGGTTAGTGTTTCAAAGGGAGATAACTTCTTTCTCGCATGCCTGCTGTCAGGTTTGGCGTAAGATTTTCACAATTAGCACCATCTTCCTTATCCTCCGAGAATCATCTCTGCTGTCAGTGAACAAGCAGCCAATACAAGAATGTTGACATCTACCACGACGTCCAAACATACATACTGTCATATATTGTTAATTTGATGAACTCTTCTCTGCTGGGAAAAGGCTTATGGAATACTGCAGTCAAACACTGCTCTGTCTAACTTATAAACTAGTAACAACCTGTGGTGTCGGGATAACCAGTGTCCGCCACACAATTCTGTCAACTTTTGATTATCAAATCTTTTTGAAGCTAAACAATTATACGTGTCTAACTTACCACTTTCTCAAAGTCTTGCTCTTCAGGGAATCATACTTTGTGGTTTTGTCAAACCTTGGTTAACTCAAAACATTTACGTTGGTCCAGCAAATTTCAGTGATATTGTGTTTCACTGTAAGTCCCAGAACTTTTGGCATATTACTGTTTAATCAGGAGGTTTTAAGGTGGCAGGACTACACTAGGTTAATGATCAGTAGGGTGTGAGTTCAACTCCATGCATGGTTGTCATGGCCTTACATTGCTTGGAGTTGTGACATGTGACAACAACAGTACAGTTCCAGGGAGCTACTGTGAGGAGCTTGTACATTTGGAAGTGTCAGGATCTTACACATTTGGCAGTGTGAGGAGCTTGTACATTTGTAGTCGAGAAAGGTAGATATGAACAGAAACACCTTGTACTATAAAATAGTCCAACGTCTACATAGCAAAGACAGAAAATTTTGTAAATGCCTCAGTCCAGTATAACCCATGGTTGTTTCACAGGATGTCAGACTGTGCAAACACATGTAACATTCTGCGTAAGGAAGTTATGCAATCATGACTCAAGTATACAGTGAGTAATGTTCTGCAAAATGGCTTCTAAAAGCACCTCCTCCCTTACCATGAAAAACAAATAAACAACAAACAAAACACTCACCGTCATGTGATGAAATTTACATATTTATTATCCTTGTCCATCATAGTACATGACAAGAATATCCCTCTGTCATGGGGCCTCAGCAGGATGTGTAATAGGAACACAGTCTCTCATAAATAACCTATTATCTATCACCCTACAGACTCTGAAACAAATATATCCAAGAAAACCCACAAAAGTCTAGAAAATATGGCATTTGCGTCTAGATTTCCACAACTTCAGGAAAAGAAGAAAGTTTCTGGGCTCCTTTTCATTATATTTTATTTTTCTTTACTAAGAACTTTTTTATCTGTAAAATATGTTCATTTCAGAGACTAGTTGCCAGTCTACCGTTACTCAAATTTCAAATAACAAAAAATTTATTTGAAAAATAAAAATGGAACTATTTTTCATTCATTGATATCCCTGAAATGCAGCTGTGGCAAATGTCTGCATCTGTTTTACATGACTCCCCCTAAATCTCGCACACTCCTCTAATAAATGACCAGCACCGTTTGTAAGTGTCAAGCATAAAATGCTCTCCTTGAAACATTCCATTACTTAGTTTCAATCTGGTCACCTTGTCTGGCACAACACCAAACAACAGCTGAATAGCAATAACTTGTTGTTCATCTCAGAACCAACAAGTGATTATTTCCCCATCTCGTTCTGACATAAACTGCAAATAAAACACAGAATATTCACTTCAGGTGATGTGTCATGCCTCTTGAGCTGAGAATCTGCATGAGAGCTCAAGAGGGCATGAGGAGCCACTTGAATCCCATTTGACACATTTACAGCTATGGACCAGGTGGAGACAACTCCGTCAGTACTGGAGGCTGGCAGATTGTGCTGTGTGGGTCACAATTTACATGAACCATCACACAATACATAACACAATTTAGTGCTTAAACCCTATGATATCCACTGAATTTACTTAGAAAAACAAAAAGACAGACCTTTCTGTGTCCAGGTTTTAACATGTAGAAGGAAAACTACCAGATATACTTAAAGCATATAGTTTGATATTTCCGTACTGTTATGAATCAACCAGAACGTACGTGATGAAAAGAAGCGTCACAAAGGTGGCTACAGCTGTAACTGACAGAAGCTCCTGACACAGACATCTCTTTGATTTGCATATCAAATTAAATTTGATCCAAAAAGTCAAAAGGTTCTTAATAAAGCTGTAGGTTATTCAATAATGGTGTGAAATTGAAAGCTTTGTAGTAGATTACTGTTTTTAACTACTGACATATAATTACACCTTGTATTGCATGCAGACTGTAATCACAGCAGTTGTTTTCACTACACATAGTGGCAGGTACCAAAGGAGTGAGTGAGTGAGTGGGTGAGTGAGTGAGTATGGCTGTAGCAATATACCAGCAATATCACAGCTAAAACACCAGAAACGGGCTTCACACAACGTGCCTATGTAGAGAATCAAACCCGGATCTTCAGCGCATCGAGCAGACGCCTTAACCACTCAAAGGCTACCCCATCTCCCCTGTACTGGAGGAAATCCTGCAATACAGATTTGTGCTTGTATTTGCTATGAAATGCATCATATCACGTATGGACAAATCCTGGAGCCTGTTACTGCCTGCTCCTTGGTGTGGAAGGAATCATGCTGGTGGTCGTGTATCACACACTCCTCGTGTGTCACACACTCCTCGTGTGTCACACACTCCTCGTGTATCACACACTCCTCGTGTATCACACACAGGAAATCACAGCACTTCATCATTCACACATATTGCTTCAACATTACGACATCAGTTACAAGTACTCCTTCAACATTACGACATCAGTTACAAGTACTCCTTCAACAGTATGGCATCAGTCATAAGTATTGCTTCAACATTACGACATCAGTTACAAGTACTCCTTCAACAGTATGGTATCAGTCATAAGTATTGCTTCAACATTATGACATCAGTTACAAATACTGCTTCAACAGTATGACATCAGTTTTAAGTACTCCTTCAACAGTATGGCATCAGTCATAAGTATTGCTTCAACATTACGACATCAGTTACAAGTACTCCTTCAACAGTATGGTATCAGTCATAAGTATTGCTTCAACATTATGACATCAGTTACAAATACTGCTTCAACAGTATGACATCAGTTACAAATACTGCTTCAACAGTATGGCATCAGTCATAAGTATTGCTTCAACATTATGACATCAGTTACAAATACTGCTTCAACAGTATGGCATCAGTCATAAGTATTGCTTCAACATTACGACATCAGTTACAAGTACTCCTTCAACAGTATGGTATCAGTCATAAGTATTGCTTCAACAGTGTGACATCAGTTACAAATACTGCTTCAACAGTATGACATCAGTTATAAGTATTCCTCCAACTGATATCATTCACAATGAATCACTGCAATATTGCTCCTAACTAATGAGGACACATTTGTCCTAAAAGCTTCATGCTTTATCTCAATTTGGAATCCATTTTAGCCATGAGAAAAAAAATACTAGGTCTCCACTATCACTATCGATTCATTCACTCCACAGATCAATAACAGGGTTTGACCTTACTTGCCCCACACCCTACAGATTAGCCCCACATCCAAGACTTTTGTCACACATCTTACAGGCTAAACTTTCCCTACATCTTACTGACTGAACCCACATCCAAGACTCTTGTCACACATGACATACAGACCTGCTTTTGCCAAGCTGAAGATCAAGTAACAGTGAGGTGCACACAAGCTCAGATGGTATATGAAGCGAAGGCATGCAAACAATTACATGTCCTCAAGTTTCTCAAACAGATTTCCTTAAATTTCGCATCTGAATTTACATCCGTGTGTTTTGTGAGGCCAGTAACCTGAAGAAATCCTTCAGAAGTCTGCTCCTAACAACCCGATAGCCATCCAGTGAGAGGCTGCAAGCACTCAGAGCCAGACAGCAGGGCATCATCCACTCTCACTCAATACAGGAACAGGTGATTCCAGAAGGGAACACCACTCAATGTTTACATCACCCTCAACTCCCTCAGCAGGTGCAGGGTAACACTCTCCCTCTCTCTCAATGCCTACATGCACTGCAAGACTCACTGTCTCCCTCTCTCTCAATGAATAAATGCACTGCAACAGTCTCAGTCTCTCTTTCCCTCTCTCTCTCTCAATGACTACATGCACTGCAACAGTCTCTTTGTCTCGCTATCCCTCTCTCAATGACTACATGCATTTCAACAGTCTCTCTATCGCTGTCTCTCTCCCTCTCTCTCAATAACATACACTGCAACAGTCTGTTTCTTTCTCCCTCTCTCAGTGACTACATGCACTGCAACAGTCTCTCTCTCCCTCTCTCTCAATAACATACACTGTAAGTCTCTTTTTCTCTCTCTCCCTCTCTCAGTGACTACATGCACTGCAACAGTCTCTCTCTCCCTCTCTCTCAGTGACTACATGCACTGCAACACTCTCTCTGTGTCTCTCCCAGTGACTACATGCACTGCAACAGTCTCTCCCTCTCTCAATGACTTACATGCACAACACTCTCTGTCTCTCTTTCTGTCTCTCTCTGTCTCTCTCTCTCTCTGTCATTGACTACAAGTACTGCAACAGTCTCTCTGTCTATGTCTCTTTCTTTCTCTTTCTGTCTCCCTCTCTCCCTAAAGACTAAAGAAATAACACCTCAGGTGGCGTGCCAAATGTCAAGTAACCTTTTCTTCTTGGTCTAGGGCCCGTGTCTGTAATTAAAGAAACTAATTCAAGCTTCAGTAAGCTGCCTTTCACCACACAGCCAGAGAACAGCGACACTGATAAACATATTGTACATAGCTACAGGTGACAACAGTGTGTATTTACAGTAATGTGACACCCAACATCACTCTCTTATCCCTGCCATTCCTTTATCCTCCCTAAGTGGCAACTTTATCTACACTTGTGACTTAAGTAGACTTATGTGAAAAAAGCTTTCACTGTAACTCTCTTCCTGCTTAGTGACTGGAACCATGAACTTTTTTAACCTTTGTTTGTAGGTGAATTATTACCATGCCAGTACACGCAAGTGTGACCACCTGATCCATTCACCCAACTCTCACCACCAATGACTGACTACACTGTTTGTTGTAACATCAACTGAATCCTGTATCACATGCATCACCTGGATCTTGTGACACATGCATCTCCTGGATCCTGTGACACATAAATCATGTGGATCTTGTAACAAATACATCACCTGGATCCTGTAACAAATACATCACCTGGATCTTGTGACACATACATCACCTGGATCCTGTAACAAATACATCACCTGGATCCTGTGCCACATACATCACCTGGATCCTGTAACAAATACATCACCTGGATCCTGTGACACATACATCACCTGGATCCTGTAACAAATACATCACCTGGATCCTATGACACATACATCACCTGGATCCTGTAACAAATACATCACCTGGATCCTGTGACACATGCATCACCTGGATCCTGTGACACATACATCACCTGGATCCTGTAACAAATACATCACCTGGATCCTTTGACACATGCATCACCTGGATCCTGTGACACATACATCACCTGGATCCTGTGACACATACATCACCTGGATCCTGTAACAAATATATCACCTGGATCCTGTGACACATGCATCACCTTGATCCTTTGACACATGCATCATCTGGATCCTGAAACACATACATCATCTGGATCTGGATCCTGTGACATATGCACCACCTGGATCCTGTGACAGATGCATCACCTAGATCCTGTGACACATGCATCTCCTGGATCCTGTGACACATGAGTCCCAGAGGCAAGTTTGATAACTGTGAAGGTCTAAGCCTAAGTGCAGGTGTCCCTGTATAGGTCAGTCCCTCACATGTGACTGAGTCACATGACTCATCGTCATATAATGCTGTCTTTACCAGGTTAGCTTGTGCCTTTTTTCCATCTCAACATTTAATTTAATCCCAAAGTAAAATGATACAACAGTGACTGAGTTTATTTATTCTGTTACAACACCTTGCAGTTCACAGCATACTAGGAGCAGTTCTGAAAGACTTCTTCACCTCAAAGGAACGTCAATCTACCCTACTGCATGTGACACAGTGACTTCAATACAACCATTTTCTATGGAGTAGAGAAGCCCTGTGAACAGAGAGTGATAACCCAATCTGCAGGGACACACCCTTGGGGACTATACAACTCAACTGGTAAAAACATCATCAGCTGATCCAGAAGGGGTGGGGTGGGGTGGGGTTCAGGGGGTTCAACCCCTATCCTCCCCCTCTCTCTGTTTTGAAAATGACTTATGATCACATTGAATTTTTTTTTTTTTTTTTTTTGCGCTTTTTTTTGACCCCCTGAATCCCCTCCTTTCAAAATTCCTGGAGCCGCCCATGACCATGCAGGTAAATTCATAAAGATGGCAATCACGTGTACAGATGTATGAAAAACATAAGTGAAATGTCCTAACTGACCTAGTCATATTACTGAGCTACAGTGGCTCACCTTTATGATTTAACAATCCTTATTGAGTGGTGAAGACACGATACAAATATATTACATTCCAAGCGACCCCTTGGCACTGTTTGATGTACAGTTATGTCTGCCTGAGCTGGACTTGTCAGGCCATATTTGGGAAGCTAAAACACGTAAGCTGTCCATAACTCAGCTGTGAAAATATTAACGATAATGTTTATGGGATTTTTTTTAATGGCATGCTCAGAAATAGAGGATAGCACTTGTATATTTTCTGTTGCTTCAGTAAAATTATGTATGATACAAAGAAGAGACATCAAGAGATATCTCTAAGTCTGCTGCAGTTAGGCTGTTTACAGTTTTTATTGCTGGTATAGAGTTTAACAACAAATACGTTATATCTGATATTTATTTCAGACACCTTGAAAATCAAAACATGAAGATCACCAGAAACTTGAAATGGAAACTTCAGTTTGAACGACTAACAATGTTCCTGTGACCTGTCAAATGAGCAGTCATGTATAACTGGGGAGGCTATCCAGCTGACACCCTCACAGTCCAGTTATGATCACCATAGTCTGGGTGCTTAGGAGCTGGGGCACAACCAACAACACTATCAGTACTTTGTGGAAATAGTTAGAATACCTGACTGACAGTGTTTATAAGGAATCTAGTCGTCCACCTTACCAACACTGGTCCTTGGTCTGTTTCAGTGGATATTACTAGATCTGTGGAATAGACCTTTTAAAGTGATAAACAGTCTTTACCACTGTCATCAATTAACATTGTCATTACTGTTCCAGTGATGGCCATTTGCAAAAATCTGAGGGAAATGATAACAACAAAATCATACTTAATTCTGAAAAATAACCATCCTCAAACCCAATCACTGCCACTTGCCACAACCAAAATACTGATGCACGTTCAAGATGCTCCGACATTACGCTTGAATCATACACTTTACAATAAGGTTCACTTAAAATACACAAAGGAAATTGTTATTCTTGTGTTTGAAAATAAGCAAGAATATCATCCAGACAATCTGTATCCTTTATTGTATCCCAAAGCGTGGTTCACCTTCACAGTGATGGACTTATGGACAGAGTAATGGACAAGCATAAACTGAGCCAACTGAACCAAGTCAACATTGACTGACTAGCTCTAGCTGCTACTCACAGACTATTCATAACTGAAGTCAGACACGGTGCCTGAATCGCAACAATGGGCATATATAGCTGAATGAGTTTCAACAGCTGCTAAAAATCTGAGTATCAGTTTCTGCTTCCCAATTGTGCTAAAATTGACCTGTAATTACATCACTGTAATCAGTATGATGGCTACTGGCACTAAATCTCACAGCCAGGTCAAGATGTAGGACACTTGCACAATACTGGAATGAATCATCAGGTCTTGCTGAGATGGTATTTACCTACCAGCGACAGGTTTAGGTGTTGTTTAGGGCCTCTCTTTCACCACACTCACCCCAGGTATCTAGACCAGCCCTTCACTCCAGATACAACTCAGTACCGTGTTTCCTCCAGAAATACTAGGACTACAGGTAGATATTAGACAAAACTCAAACTGAAAATGTAAGTGTAGGTTTGTGTTCATCATCATCATCTGTCTATCAAGACAAACAGTTTTAGTTGTATTGTTATTAGAAATTATTATAATGAGAAATATTGCCATGGCAACCAGGAGCAACCAGCATTCACATGTATCAAGTGGGCCAGCATACACGGGTCAACATCAATTTCAAAAATAAATTGAGAACCTGTCCACTGGTCAACATACGCCAACATACGAGTGAGTGAGTGAGTGAGTGAGTGAGTGAGTGAGTGAGTGAGTGAGTGAACATGGTTTTAGGCCACTTCTAGCAATGTCAAGGTAGGGGACACCAGAAATTAGCTCACACATTTGTACCCATGAGGGGAGTCAAACACAAACCTTCAGAGTGACAAACAAACTCTTTAACCACTAGGCTATTCCACCGCCCCTCCAAGTAAACAGCCATCAACCTTGACTGAAAATAGACTCAAGATCGTGATCATCTCTTTAAGGCCATGATTAATGTTCTCGTTTCTCATGAACACAATTTATCCAGATCAAACATGAATATGCCTAAACTGAAGTACCTGGACAGAAAATTGTTTGAACAGTTGATAAAAAACCTGGCTGGATAATAAAGACGTTTAGTCCTGGTCCACGTTATCTAGGCAGGCACTTCAGTTCAAGGCTAAAATGTATTTATAGTATCTTCACTCTCTTCAAGCTCAACTACAATTCCTACTTCATAGATGTAAGTGACAGAGTGAGCAATGATGTGTCGGACACTTTAACCAGGGTGGTAGACTACCTTGGTGGAGTCTGCTGATTACATCAAGCATGGCAATGCATATATCACTCCAGAAACATCTTACATCCTACATAAAAAAGTGGATCAAACATGATGCAAATAATTTCCTCATGTAAATCATTGTTTCTACTCCACAGATAACGATGCGTGTCGCTGCTCCACCATAAGTTTACAATCATAGTTCATCATTCTCATGGAACTAGTTAACAAGCATGCCTTTCTGGTTTATCAGTGCTCTAACCTTGTAACACTTGTAACAATAAACACGCTGCCACACACCACTGTGTGGAGCCTCATTGACACTGACAAATCAACCAGTACCATAACCTTGTAACTCCCTTCCATAAACACAGTGACACACACCACTGTGTGGAGTCTCATTAACACTGACAAATCAACCAGTACAATAACCTTGTAACTCTCTTTCATAAACACAGTGACACACACCACTGTGTGGAGCCTCACTAACACTGACAAATCAACCAGTACCATAACCTTGTAACTCTCTTTCATAAACACAGTGACACACATCACAGTGTGGAGCCTCATTAACACTGACAAATCAACCAGTACTATAACCTTGTAACTCTCTTCAATAAACACTGTGACACACACTACAGTGTGGAGCCTCACTAACACTGACAAATCAACCAGTACTATAACCTTGTAACTCTCTTTCATAAACACAGTGACACACACTACAGTGTGGAGCCTCATTAACACTGACAAATCAACCAGTACTATAACCTTGTAACTCTCTTCAATAAACACTGTGACACATACCACAGTGTGGAGCCTCACTAACACTGACAAATCAACCAGTACAATAACCTTGTAACTGCCCCCTAAAAAATACTGTGACACACACACAACCATGTCGAGCCTCACTAACACTGACAAATCAACTAGTACTATAACCTTTTAACTCTCTTCCATAAACACAGTGACACACATCACAGTGTGGAGCCTCATTAACACTGACAAATCAACCAGTACATTAACCTTGCAACTCTCTTACATTCACACTATGACAAACACCACAGTGTAGAGCCTCATTGACACTACTGACAAATCAACCAGTACTATAACCTTGTAACTCCCTTCAACAAACTCTGCGACACACACCACAGTGGAGCCTCATATCAACAACTACCTATTATCCTGTAATTCCCCATCATAAACCACATGACATGAGTTTCTAGGTACACAAGTCATTTTGCAGAGTCATGTGGCTTTGCTTGGACACGAAAAAAACACAACCTAGTTTAGATGTCTCTAGTGGTGAGCAGTTCAAACTTTCCAAGCTAAAAGCAAACAATCAGAGCTTTCAGACAAACTATTTGACTATACTAACTGCATGTTTTGTACAGGGTATAGCCTGTGTGTTGCAACTTGCCAACCTTTTATTCGTTCAGGTCTAACATCAACAAGTACCTGTTCCAAGGACATTTTGTGTTCCAACATTCCGTTGAAATGAAATATGATGAATACTGACTAGATGGTTTTGCAGGCTCTACATCTGTAGTTTATACTCTGCATACTCATACACTAATTTTAAATGTCTGAATGAATTCTAATTCTAAATGCAACTGAAGTAGTGATCACTGGGGGTTGAACCAAACTCACTCACTCGCACACTGACTGTGGTAAAACTCAAAAACTGTTTCACAAGAACTAAAAGAGTGAACATACAAACCTACATATAAAAAAACCTTTAATCACATAATCTACTTTACACTTGGTAATATGTTAATCTCAAGCAAAGCTTATTATATCACACACGCGGCCAAAACCACTTTAATAAATTTATTAAAATCACCTCCCAACACGGTCCACTACCTCCAACCCTAATGTATAGTATTTCACTTAACCCAGAACACTCCTTAAAATGCCAATCAAGCACCTCATTCCATGGCTGCTGTCAAAACGTATCACCAACAACCATCACTGCAAACACTGGGGGAAACATGACTTCCTAAATTGCTGTTGCTGTGATGAAGTATCTCCAACAGCCACCACTGCAGACACAAGGGGAAGACAAAACTCCCTGACTGTTGTTGCTGTGATGAAGTATCTCCAACAGCCATCACTGCAGACAAAAGGGGAAGACAAAACTCCCTGACTGTTGTTGCTGTGATGAAGTATCTCCAACAGCCATCACTGCAGACAAAAGGGGAAGACAAAACGTCTTTGACTGTTGTTGCTGTGATGAAGTATCTCTAACAGCCATCACTGCAGGCACAAGGGTAATAACACAATTTCCTTGGCTGCTGTTGCTGTGATGAAGTATCTCCAACAGCCATCACTGCAGACACAAGGGGAAGACAAAACTCCCTGACTGTTGTTGCTGTGATGAAGTATCTCCAACAGCCATCACTGCAGACAAAAGGGGAAGACAAAACTCCCTGACTGTTGTTGCTGTGATGAAGTATCTCCAACAGCCATCACTAAAGACAAAAGTAAAGACAAAAATTCCTTGACTGTTGTTGCTGTGATGAAGTATCTCCAACAGCCATCACTGCAGGCACAAGGGTAATAACACAATTTCCTTGGCTGCTGTTGCTGTGATGAAATATCTCCAACAGCCATCACTGCAGACAAAAGGGGAAGACAAAACTTCCTTGACTGTTGTTGCTGTGATGAAGTATCTCCAACAGCCACCACTGCAGGCACAAGGGTAATAACACAATTTCCTTGGCTGCTGTTGCTGTGATGAAGTATCTCCAACAGCCATCACTAAAGACAAAAGTAAAGACAAAAATTCCTTGACTGTTGTTGCTGTGATGAAGTATCTCCAACAGCCACCACTGCAGGCACAAGGGTAATAACACAATTTCCTTGGCTGCTGTTGCTGTGATGAAGTATCTCCAACAGCCATCACTGCAGACACAAGGGGAAGACAAAACTCCCTGACTGTTGTTGCTGTGATGAAACATCTCCAACAGCCATCACTGCAGACAAAAGGGGAAGACAAAACTCCCTGACTGTTGTTGCTGTGATGAAGTATCTCCAACAGCCATCACTAAAGACAAAAGTAAAGACAAAAATTCCTTGACTGTTGTTGCTGTGATGAAGTATCTCCAACAGCCATCACTGCAGGCACAAGGGTAATAACACAATTTCCTTGGCTGCTGTTGCTGTGATGAAATATCTCCAACAGCCATCACTGCAGACAAAAGGGGAAGACAAAACTTCCTTGACTGTTGTTGCTGTGATGAAGTATCTCCAACAGCCACCACTGCAGGCACAAGGGTAATAACACAATTTCCTTGGCTGCTGTTGCTGTGATGAAGTATCTCCAACAGCCATCACTAAAGACAAAAGTAAAGACAAAAATTCCTTGACTGTTGTTGCTGTGATGAAGTATCTCCAACAGCCACCACTGCAGGCACAAGGGTAATAACACAATTTCCTTGGCTGCTGTTGCTGTGATGAAATATCTCCAACAGCCATCACTGCAGACAAAAGGGGAAGACAAAACTTCCTTCACTGCTGTTGCTGTGATGAAGTATCTCCAACAGCCACCACTGCAGGCACAAGGGTAATAACACAATTTCCTTGGCTGCTGTTGCTGTGATGAAGTATCTCCAACAGCCATCACTGCAGACAAAAGGGGAAGACAAAACTTCCTTGACTGTTGTTGCTGTGATGAAGTATCTCCAACAGCCATCACTGCAGACACAAGGGTAATAACTCAACTTCCTTGGCTGCTGTTGCTGTGATGAAGTATCTCCAACAGCCATCACTAAAGACAAAAGTAAAGACAAAAATTCCTTGACTGTTGTTGCTGTGATGAAGTATCTCCAACAGCCATCACTGCAGGCACAAGGGTAATAACACAATTTCCTTGGCTGCTGTTGCTGTGATGAAATATCTCCAACAGCCATCACTGCAGACAAAAGGGGAAGACAAAACTTCCTTGACTGCTGTTGCTGTGATGAAGTATCTCCAACAGCCATCACTGCAGACAAAAGGGGAAGACAAAACTTCCTTGACTGCTGTTGCTGTGATGAAGTATCTCCAACAGCCACCACTGCAGGCACAAGGGTAATAACACAATTTCCTTGGCTGCTGTTGCTGTGATGAAGTATCTCCAACAGCCATCACTGCAGACAAAAGGGGAAGACAAAACTTCCTTGACTGCTGTTGCTGTGATGAAGTATCTCCAACAGCCATCACTGCAGACACAAGGGTAATAACTCAACTTCCTTGGCTGCTGTTGCTGTGATGAAGTATCTCCAACAGCCATCACTAAAGACACAAGGGAAACGACTCAACTTCCTTGGCTGCTGTTGCTGTGATGAAGTATCTCCAACAGCCACCACTGCAGACACAAGAGTAATAACACAATTTCCTTGGCTGCTGTTGCTGTGATAACGTATCTCCAACAGCCATCACTGCAGACACAAGAGTAATAACAAAACTTCCTTGACTGCTGTTGCTGTGATGAAGTATCTCCAACAGCCATCACTGCAGGCACAAGGAGAAGACAAAACTTCCTTCACTGTTGTTGCTGTGATGA
The DNA here is from genome assembly GCF_037392515.1 of Haliotis asinina. Classification (NCBI taxonomy): domain Eukaryota; kingdom Metazoa; phylum Mollusca; class Gastropoda; order Lepetellida; family Haliotidae; genus Haliotis; species Haliotis asinina. Next base: position 7,914,257 of record NC_090291.1, read on the forward strand.
AGTATCTCCAACAGCCATCACTACAGACAAAAGGGGAAGACAAAACTTCGTTGACTGTTGTTGCCGTGATGAAGTATCTCCAACAGCCATCACTGCAGATACAAGGGGAAGACAAAACTTCCTTGACTGCTGTTGCTGTGATGAAGTATCTCCAACAGCCATCACTGCAGACACAAGGGTAATGACTCAACTTCCTTGGCTGCTGTTGCTGTGATGACGTATCTCCAACAGTCATCACTGCAGACACAAGGGTAATGACTCAACTTCCGTGGATGCTGTTGCTGTGATGAAGTATCTCCAACAGCCATCACTGCAGACACAAGAGTAATAACACAATTTCCTTGGCTGCTGTTGCTGTGATGGCTTATCTCCAACAGCCATCACTGCAGACAGAAGAGTAATAACACAATTTCCTTGGCTGCTGTTGCTGTGATGACTTATCTCCAACAGCCATCACTGCAGAAAAAAGGGGAAGACAAAACTTCCTTGACTGCTGTTGCTGTGATGAAGTATCTCCAACAGCCACCACTGCAGGCACAAGGAGAAGACAAAACTTCCTTGACTGTTGTTGCTCTGATGAAGTATCTCCAACAGCCATCACTACAGACGAAAGGGGAAGACAAAACTTCGTTGACTGTTGTTGCTGTGATGAAGTATCTCCAACAGCCATAACTGCAGATACAAGGGGAAGACAAAACTTCCTTGACTGCTGTTGCTGTGATGAAGTATCTCCAACAGCCATCACTGCAGACACAAGGGTAATGACTCAACTTCCTTGGCTGCTGTTGCTGTGATGACGTATCTCCAACAGTCATCACTGCAGACACAAGGGTAATGACTCAACTTCCTTGGATGCTGTTGCTGTGATGAAGTATCTCCAACAGCCATCACTGCAGACACAAGGGGAAGACAAAACTCCCTGACTGTTGTTGCTGTGATGAAGTATCTCCAACAGCCATCACTAAAGACAAAAGTAAAGACAAAACTTCCTTGACTGTTGTTGCTGTGATGAAGTATCTCCAACAGCCATCACTGCAGGCACAAGGGTAATAACACAATTTCCTTGGCTGCTGTTGCTGTGATGAAACATCTCCAACAGCCATCACTGCAGACAAAAGGGGAAGACAAAACTCCCTGACTGTTGTTGCTGTGATGAGGTATCTCCAACAGCCATCACTAAAGACAAAAGTAAAGACAAAAATTCCTTGACTGTTGTTGCTGTGATGAAGTATCTCCAACAGCCATCACTGCAGGCACAAGGGTAATAACACAATTTCCTTGGCTGCTGTTGCTGTGATGAAATATCTCCAACAGCCATCACTACAGACAAAAGGGGAAGACAAAACTTCCTTGACTGCTGTTGCTGTGATGAAGTATCTCCAACAGCCACCACTGCAGGCACAAGGAGAAGACAAAACTTCCTTGACTGCTGTTGCTGTGATGAAGTATCTCCAACAGCCATCACTACAGACAAAGGGGGAAGACAAAACTTCCTTGACTGTTGTTGCTGTGATGAAGTATCTCCAACAGCCATCACTGCAGGCACAAGGGTAATAACACAATTTCCTTGGCTGCTGTTGCTGTGATGAAGTATCTCCAACAGCCATCACTGCAGACAAAAGGGGAAGACAAAACTTCCTTGACTGCTGTTGCTGTGATGAAGTATTTCCAACAGCCATCACTGCAGACAAAAGGGTAATAACTCAACTTCCTTGGCTGCTGTTGCTGTGATGAAGTATCTCCAACAGCCATCACTGCAGACACAAGGGTAATGACTCAACTTCCTTGGCTGCTGTTGCTGTGATGAAGTATCTCCAACAGCCATCACTGCAGACACAAGGGTAATGACTCAACTTCCTTGGATGCTGTTGCTGTGATGAAGTATCTCCAACAGCCACCACTGCAGACACAAGAGTAATAACACAATTTCCTTGGCTGCTGTTGCTGTGATGACGTATCTCCAACAGCCATCACTGCAGACACAAGAGTAATAACACAATTTCCTTGGCTGCTGTTGCTGTGATGAAGTATCTCCAACAGCCATCACTGCAGACACAAGGGGAAGACAAAACTCCCTGACTGTTGTTGCTGTGATGAAACATCTCCAACAGCCATCACTGCAGACAAAAGGGGAAGACAAAACTCCCTGACTGTTGTTGCTGTGATGAAGTATCTCCAACAGCCATCACTAAAGACAAAAGTAAAGACAAAAATTCCTTGACTGTTGTTGCTGTGATGAAGTATCTCCAACAGCCATCACTGCAGGCACAAGGGTAATAACACAATTTCCTTGGCTGCTGTTGCTGTGATGAAATATCTCCAACAGCCATCACTGCAGACAAAAGGGGAAGACAAAACTTCCTTGACTGTTGTTGCTGTGATGAAGTATCTCCAACAGCCACCACTGCAGGCACAAGGGTAATAACACAATTTCCTTGGCTGCTGTTGCTGTGATGAAGTATCTCCAACAGCCATCACTAAAGACAAAAGTAAAGACAAAAATTCCTTGACTGTTGTTGCTGTGATGAAGTATCTCCAACAGCCACCACTGCAGGCACAAGGGTAATAACACAATTTCCTTGGCTGCTGTTGCTGTGATGAAATATCTCCAACAGCCATCACTGCAGACAAAAGGGGAAGACAAAACTTCCTTCACTGCTGTTGCTGTGATGAAGTATCTCCAACAGCCACCACTGCAGGCACAAGGGTAATAACACAATTTCCTTGGCTGCTGTTGCTGTGATGAAGTATCTCCAACAGCCATCACTGCAGACAAAAGGGGAAGACAAAACTTCCTTGACTGCTGTTGCTGTGATGAAGTATCTCCAACAGCCATCACTGCAGACACAAGGGTAATAACTCAACTTCCTTGGCTGCTGTTGCTGTGATGAAGTATCTCCAACAGCCATCACTAAAGACAAAAGTAAAGACAAAAATTCCTTGACTGTTGTTGCTGTGATGAAGTATCTCCAACAGCCATCACTGCAGGCACAAGGGTAATAACACAATTTCCTTGGCTGCTGTTGCTGTGATGAAATATCTCCAACAGCCATCACTGCAGACAAAAGGGGAAGACAAAACTTCCTTGACTGCTGTTGCTGTGATGAAGTATCTCCAACAGCCATCACTGCAGACAAAAGGGGAAGACAAAACTTCCTTGACTGCTGTTGCTGTGATGAAGTATCTCCAACAGCCACCACTGCAGGCACAAGGGTAATAACACAATTTCCTTGGCTGCTGTTGCTGTGATGAAGTATCTCCAACAGCCATCACTGCAGACAAAAGGGGAAGACAAAACTTCCTTGACTGCTGTTGCTGTGATGAAGTATCTCCAACAGCCATCACTGCAGACACAAGGGTAATAACTCAACTTCCTTGGCTGCTGTTGCTGTGATGAAGTATCTCCAACAGCCATCACTAAAGACACAAGGGAAACGACTCAACTTCCTTGGCTGCTGTTGCTGTGATGAAGTATCTCCAACAGCCACCACTGCAGACACAAGAGTAATAACACAATTTCCTTGGCTGCTGTTGCTGTGATAACGTATCTCCAACAGCCATCACTGCAGACACAAGAGTAATAACAAAACTTCCTTGACTGCTGTTGCTGTGATGAAGTATCTCCAACAGCCATCACTGCAGGCACAAGGAGAAGACAAAACTTCCTTCACTGTTGTTGCTGTGATGAAGTATCTCCAACAGCCATCACTACAGACAAAAGGGGAAGACAAAACTTCGTTGACTGTTGTTGCCGTGATGAAGTATCTCCAACAGCCATCACTGCAGATACAAGGGGAAGACAAAACTTCCTTGACTGCTGTTGCTGTGATGAAGTATCTCCAACAGCCATCACTGCAGACACAAGGGTAATGACTCAACTTCCTTGGCTGCTGTTGCTGTGATGACGTATCTCCAACAGTCATCACTGCAGACACAAGGGTAATGACTCAACTTCCGTGGATGCTGTTGCTGTGATGAAGTATCTCCAACAGCCATCACTGCAGACACAAGAGTAATAACACAATTTCCTTGGCTGCTGTTGCTGTGATGGCTTATCTCCAACAGCCATCACTGCAGACAGAAGAGTAATAACACAATTTCCTTGGCTGCTGTTGCTGTGATGACTTATCTCCAACAGCCATCACTGCAGAAAAAAGGGGAAGACAAAACTTCCTTGACTGCTGTTGCTGTGATGAAGTATCTCCAACAGCCACCACTGCAGGCACAAGGAGAAGACAAAACTTCCTTGACTGTTGTTGCTCTGATGAAGTATCTCCAACAGCCATCACTACAGACAAAAGGGGAAGACAAAACTTCGTTGACTGTTGTTGCTGTGATGAAGTATCTCCAACAGCCATAACTGCAGATACAAGGGGAAGACAAAACTTCCTTGACTGCTGTTGCTGTGATGAAGTATCTCCAACAGCCATCACTGCAGACACAAGGGTAATGACTCAACTTCCTTGGCTGCTGTTGCTGTGATGACGTATCTCCAACAGTCATCACTGCAGACACAAGGGTAATGACTCAACTTCCTTGGATGCTGTTGCTGTGATGAAGTATCTCCAACAGCCATCACTGCAGACACAAGGGGAAGACAAAACTCCCTGACTGTTGTTGCTGTGATGAAGTATCTCCAACAGCCATCACTAAAGACAAAAGTAAAGACAAAACTTCCTTGACTGTTGTTGCTGTGATGAAGTATCTCCAACAGCCATCACTGCAGGCACAAGGGTAATAACACAATTTCCTTGGCTGCTGTTGCTGTGATGAAACATCTCCAACAGCCATCACTGCAGACAAAAGGGGAAGACAAAACTCCCTGACTGTTGTTGCTGTGATGAGGTATCTCCAACAGCCATCACTAAAGACAAAAGTAAAGACAAAAATTCCTTGACTGTTGTTGCTGTGATGAAGTATCTCCAACAGCCATCACTGCAGGCACAAGGGTAATAACACAATTTCCTTGGCTGCTGTTGCTGTGATGAAATATCTCCAACAGCCATCACTACAGACAAAAGGGGAAGACAAAACTTCCTTGACTGCTGTTGCTGTGATGAAGTATCTCCAACAGCCACCACTGCAGGCACAAGGAGAAGACAAAACTTCCTTGACTGCTGTTGCTGTGATGAAGTATCTCCAACAGCCATCACTACAGACAAAGGGGGAAGACAAAACTTCCTTGACTGTTGTTGCTGTGATGAAGTATCTCCAACAGCCATCACTGCAGGCACAAGGGTAATAACACAATTTCCTTGGCTGCTGTTGCTGTGATGAAGTATCTCCAACAGCCATCACTGCAGACAAAAGGGGAAGACAAAACTTCCTTGACTGCTGTTGCTGTGATGAAGTATTTCCAACAGCCATCACTGCAGACAAAAGGGTAATAACTCAACTTCCTTGGCTGCTGTTGCTGTGATGAAGTATCTCCAACAGCCATCACTGCAGACACAAGGGTAATGACTCAACTTCCTTGGCTGCTGTTGCTGTGATGAAGTATCTCCAACAGCCATCACTGCAGACACAAGGGTAATGACTCAACTTCCTTGGATGCTGTTGCTGTGATGAAGTATCTCCAACAGCCACCACTGCAGACACAAGAGTAATAACACAATTTCCTTGGCTGCTGTTGCTGTGATGACGTATCTCCAACAGCCATCACTGCAGACACAAGAGTAATAACACAATTTCCTTGGCTGCTGTTGCTGTGATGAAGTATCTCCAACAGCCATCACTGCAGGCACAAGAAGACAAAACTTCCTTCACTGTTGTTGCTGTGATGAAGTATCTCCAACAGCCATCACTACAGACAAAAGGGGAAGACAAAACTTCGTTGACTGTTGTTGCCGTGATGAAGTATCTCCAACAGCCATAACTGCAGATACAAGGGGAAGACAAAACTTCCTTGACTGCTGTTGCTGTGATGAAGTATCTCCAACAGCCATCACTGCAGACACAAGGGTAATAACTCAACTTCCTTGGCTGCTGTTGCTGTGATGAAGTATCTCCAACAGTCATCACTGCAGACACAAGGGTAATGACTCAACTTCCTTGGATGCTGTTGCTGTGATGAAGTATCTCCAACAGCCATCACTGCAGACACAAGGGTAATGACTCAACTTCCTTGGCTGCTGTTGCTGTGATGAAGTATCTCAAACAGTCATCACTTCAGACACAAGCGTAATAACACAATTTCCTTGGCTGCTGTTGCTGTGATGACGTATCTCCAACAGTCATCACTTGAGACACAAGCATAGTAACACAATTTCCTTGGCTGCTGTTGCTGTGATGACATATCTCCAACAGCCATCACTAAGGATGATGAAGTACATGATATGATCATGGGCGCTTGATGATTCACTTGCCAACTTGTGAACCATCCCTTCTCTCCCCTTCAAGTGATTGCACCCTAATCACTGCACTGCACCCTAATCATTGCAACTGATAAATGTCCCTCTGCTAAAAGGCCACACTCTTCATGAATAGCCTTTTCAGATATATTTTCTAGTTTTACACGTTCTTGATTATGGTGCCAAATTGCAAAACAGAAAGAATCATGTCGTCAGGACAATTCCTTTTGTCCACCTCTTTAAACAGATGCAAACATTTTCAAACAAGAGACTTTACCATGAAGGATGGTATTCAAGTTTTTTTTAAACTGTCTAAACTTTGGGTGTTGTACCTTCCTGATATAGGTCCCCGAGTTGTCACTATACAGTTACAGCACAACATAAGCCCTGGGCCAGACAATGGCTGCCATGTTAAGCCTGACACTCTGGACATAACCCACTAATCTGGGATTGGTTAAGCAACTGTAATCCAGATATTCTTGATTAAGCTACTGCACCTATAATGATTCCTGATGAATGTATAGTGTACTTTCCATGTACCTGGTATAGACAAAACCGGGTCCCACAGATTGCTTTAAGGTATACTCGTAGTGGGGATTATTTAGAAAATCTAAACATATCCCTTAACGAATTCTATTCATTATTTAAGATTTCTAGAATCATATATCATGTTTTTGTTTTTTTCTAGAGAACTGTTTTTACTTGAGTTAGGGTAACAAAATGGTATGTGCATAGTTCAGTAATATTAGCATTTCTATTGTTTTGAGACATTTCTGAGGCTAAAATAATTTTCAGTATCAGTATTTCATGCTTCATAGATAATTCTGTATTCAGTGTATTTATGATATTTACGCACAATTTCGAGTTCAGCTATGTTTTCTGTCAGTAATAGCCTTGTCTGAGGTTAGGTGTAATGCTTGAGGTGTATAAAAGTGAAAGTAAATTGATCTTATTTAATCTGTTTGCATTAATTTGTTTACATCCAAACAGTGACTGCATCTTGATGTTTAAATACTTATTACTACTTTCTTTCTATTGCAGTCAATCATTTTGTTCGTCAGTGAGAATGAGATTGAAATTTATATACATGAGAACTGTTAAAAGTGAGCCATGAAAGGGAATTAAAGAATGACAAGAATGACGGACAATATGAATCTTCATATTGTTTATTTATAACCTTGAAATCCTACATTTATCAAAACATGATATAGAAAATGGAATATATCCAAGGCAGGCAGGATACTAGTCAACACTGTCATATATATGTGTTTGTCATTTGACAGTCATCTTGTTGCTGGCCACGGTCATGAGGAAGTTACAGTGTCATTCATTATGCTTGAAACATGTCAAATATATATTTTCCTATTATTTCACTGAGTATACTGAATAATACATCAACTGCTGTCTTGTCAACATATTTGTTATCCAATATTCATTCTTGTTATCCAATAATCACATGTATCATATTTGTTCCCAGTTGGTTGTCTGCAGCTGTGTACATTCCCGCTTCTGTGTTTGGAGGACATCATATTTTCGATTTCAGTTTATCATCTCAAGTTGTGTTTACTAACAGCCTGAATTCTTTTTCTCAAATAAAGATACATACAAATTCTGGATGGCAATTGTCCTGCTCTCATCCATAAAAAACTTGTGTCTTTATGTCCTGCTCTCATCTACACAAGTCAAAACGAAACACAACCATATTTACCATCTTTAATGAGAACTTTTATGAAAACCAACTGATGCTCCCATGTACCCTCCTGAATATATAGTGAATTAAGTGTACTCTTGTAGATACATCCATACTTCCTCCATGTACTCAGGAACTCTTCCTCTCAGTCCCCTCCCATTAATAGGCATTTCAAAAACATCAGAGTGCAGCCTCCTCATCAATCTCAGGGCAAGCATTAACTGCACCTCACATATCAAAGCATGAAAACACAACACTTCACACCAGAATTATTACTTGATGTAAAAACATTAAGAGGAGAAAATTGAAGTTGCTGAACACAACATGTTGCTTTTTCAAGTGCCACATATCATCTGATTACAGCTATCACAGACTAGTGTCAATGGGCGTGCTGCATGACCAAATGGCCATGTTAATGAAGTTAGCCTCAGAAAATTATTGGAAGTTTGTGGAAAATATGACATGGCCGTCACCTTATCTCAATCACCTTCAATGGGACAGAACTGGGTCCAATTTCTTGTGAGAAAAGGTTTGACTACTTGAACTGAAGCTGGAAACCAATTAACAGTGTGATTAGTTTAGTGCCCTTACAACTGGTTTTGTACATCAACAGTATTCTAGTTACATAATGCTGAAGGAAAGAGTACCTTGACACAAAGCTCATTATAACAGGAGAGAGGACATGTTTGTACCCATCTCTCTCTCTCTCTCTCTCTCTCTCGCATGCTCACACACCAGAGACCATATATTATTATATGGTCTCTGCACACACACACACACACACACACACACACTTGAACTGAGAGTCTTTCTCTCTTTCTCACACACACCCACCACTTACTTGAACCAACCCTGTCTCTGTCTCTCTCTCATTCTGTCTCTCTCCCTCACACACACATACACACACGCACACACACAAAAAAGCCTGGTTCCACCTGTGTATCAACCAAGCTTCACATACAAGCTCCTCCGGGAGCTGCTATGTAATGTAGTTATTCTGGTGACATGCAGTTAGAGCAACATGTTCACAAATGTACAAAAGGTACTTTTTACTTGAGGACTATACATGTCAGAGGGGAACATCGGGTCAAGAGAGCAGGTACTTTTTACTTGAGGACTATACATGTCAGAGGGGAACATCGGGTCAAGAGAGCAGGTACTTTTTACTTGAGGACTATATATGTCAGAGGGGAACATCGGGTCAAGAGAGCAGGTACTTTTTACTTGAGGACTATACATGTCAGAGGGGAACATTGGGTCAAGAGAGCAGGTACTTTTTACTTGAGGACTATACATATCAGAGGGGAACATCGGGTCAAGAGAGCAGGTACTTTTTACTTGACTATACATGTCAGAGGGGAACATCGGGTCAAGAGAGCAGGTACTTTTTACTTGAGAGCAGGTACTTTTTACTTGAGGACTATACATGTCAGAGGGGAACATTGGGTCAAGAGAGCAGGTACTTTTTACTTGAGGACTATACATGTCAGAGGGGAACATCGGGTCAAGAGAGCAGGTACTTTTTACTTGAGGACTGTACATATCAGAGGGGAACATCGGGTCAAGAGAGCAGACCTGTACTTTTTACTTGAGGACTATACATGTCAGAGGGGAACATCGGGTCAAGAGAGCAGGTACTTTTTACTTGAAGACTATACATGTCAGAGGGGAACATCGGGTCAAGAGAGCAGGTACTTTTTACTTGAGGACTATACATGTCAGAGGGGAACATCGGGTCAAGAGAGCAGGTACTTTTTACTTGAGGACTATACATGTCAGAGGGGAACATTGGGTCAAGAGAGCAGGTACTTTTTACTTGAGGACTATACATGTCAGAGGGGAACATCGGGTCAAGAGAGCAGGTACTTTTTACTTGAGGACTATACATGTCAGAGGGGAACATCGGGTCAAGAGAGCAGGTACTTTTTACTTGAGAGCAGGTACTTTTTACTTGAGGACTATACATGTCAGAGGGGAACATTGGGTCAAGAGAGCAGGTACTTTTTACTTGAGGACTATACATGTCAGAGGGGAACATTGGGTCAAGAGAGCAGGTACTTTTTACTTGAGGACTATACATATCAGAGGGGAACATCGGGTCAAGAGAGCAGACCTGTACTTTTTACTTGAGGACTATACATGTCAGGGGGAACATCGGGTCAAGAGAGCAGGTACTTTTTACTTGAGGACTATACAGCAAAATACAGTGTACAACTGACAACTCTTCGTGAGGCAGAAGCAATGGCAAGAATGAGGTCCATGTGGTCTGGGAAATATTATATACATAGCACTTACAGAAATGGTAGAAAGTATCCTGTCAGACTCATCCAAGAAAGAAATCATACATGTATTATTTTATTTGTCTAGAGATCATCATGGAGCATCTTGTGGCGTTTCTGTGTATATCTTCTCTCCATGTTTGCAGTTTCATCTCCTGGTCGAAAGGAGAAATGTAGTGACATAATCCTCAGTCCAGGTGAGGACAATAACGATCCGCATATTAATCATAGAAGAAGATGTCTTATTCCTCACAAAATCAGGTTATGTGACCTACAGTACAGTTGTTGTATTTTGACATGTACAATAACATGGAAATATAATTATACGTACATATATCAACGTCTTATCTTGTCTTTGACTGATATTGAAACTGATAATGTAAATGATCATATAAATTTCTTGAGTTTCATATGTTTTTCATTTTTTGGTCATCTTAGTACTCAGGAATCCTTGGCAGGGGGTTGGAGGGGGTATCTCTTTCTAAGGAATTAATATTAATCATAGAACCTGGAGATGTCAAGACTGAACCAGTGGACTCGCACAAGCTCAACTTTGAAATGCGCATCTCTGTGTTAGACCAAACACTGTAACAAATTAGATCTACTACAAGGAAAACATCATCTGGTCCACAGTGAGAAGAAACAGTGTCACATTTAGTGTATTTGGTTTCAGTCATTCCCCTGGTAAAAAGTTTCCGTGTAAAATTACCTTATCTATGCTGTCGTCATCTGTGTAATCACGTCGGGTCATGACCCGACAGACCTCCACCCACACCGTAACCTTGTGTAACCCAGTCAATTAGTCGCTGTCAGCAGGTATATGATAAGTGGGGTGTTTTAGTTCCACCCATTGACTACGCTCACTGACCGTGAAATATCACCAAACATCGCTAATGAACCTTCGTGACATTTGCAATACGCCAGCTATTGCTGCTAGTCACACATGACAACACATGGTGGAACTGTACATGTAAACAACGAGATTCAGTGCACAATATTGTCCACACAGTACTTTGATTTAAACATATTTTACAGCGATATAATTTCCAAGGTTATTCTCCACCATGACACAGTGTGTCCGCGTCGCGAAGTATGTGATCTAGATTGATAACGCTGAGCAGTCGAGGACAGTATGAAGAAAACAGCAACTACACAACTCTCTGCAGCTCAACTCGATAAGTCAAGGCAGGCAAAGTCCAATGACCTACCTTCACCAGTCGAACTTTCGCTCATGATGTCGAAGCCACGGTGAATCTGGACTTTGGTCAGTTGACACAGGGAAATCCCAAGTTTTCTACCGTCACGTTTCAAAGTACAGTTGTGTAATCTACCAAGCCTCCACCACCGGCCATGGTGGGAGTTCTATCTGCCATACTGACGGTCACGTGACCAGTCATATGACTGCCACACGGAAGCGTCGATCAGCTGTTGGCGGAGTGGTAGTTGATGGTCGTGATTCAGAAGAGCGTGATAGTCAAACGGTGCATGGCATTAACGAATCAAGTGCAGAATGCGCCATGTTACCTTATTATATCTTTGGAAGGATGCACAATTTCCACGCGACATAGGTCACATCTCGGTGCTTGCAGTTAAGGTCTACCACTCTGTTTCTGTCAATCAACGCCTGTCTGGGCATTTTGTCGGATATTAATAATATGTGTGTATGCTACAGAGCGTGTAATCATAGTAATTATAGACTGATAAATAAAGTACAGTTTGGACTGGCTGATAACAATGTGGTCTTAGAACGTTTTGTATCGTGTTTTAGTCAGTGAAGTTTCACTTTTTCCATATAAAAATCAGAATCTTAAATTGAAACGAGTGAAATCTAAAAGTGCGGACTTAAAAGTGTATTTGGGATGTGAAGAAAACAGTGCATGCGTTACAGTGTAGAATGCGCAAAAAATCAGTCAATGTGAAAATATGATTCACTGAGGCAATTTCTGAAAAGCCTAATTATTTCAGCCATTTTATAACATTTTTTTTAATTTCCATGTTTATTCCCTCTACAACGTATATATATATATAGTACAATGATATGCATATATTCACTCATATACACACATATATACATGTAGATATGCACATATATTGATGGATACTTTCTCTTCAACTGAAAAGGATTTACATACAGGAAGTGCTGGCACTGTGCACATGACTAGCACAATTGTATGTATACAAGTATACATAATTTTGGTCTCCATTGAAATGCATGCTACAGATAGGAATTGTAATTCAGAAGGCAGAAAGCAGGATAAAGGCAGAAGCTTTCATATGTAGAAAATGTACGCGTGTTCCCGGTAACAGACAGGCATTTTAAGTACCACCAGACCATGTACATAGAAAATATGGCATAGGTAATATAATATATAAGGATATGTACAAGCTTTCCCTTTCCATTGGAAAGAATATTATGCCATTTTATAACTTGACCGAAACATATGTCTACATTTTAACTATATTAGGGCCAGAGAAGAAAAACAATATAAAACCTACACATTAACTTCTGTCTCCTTTTCATCCTGTCATTTTCAGTCACTGGATGATGAAATTAAACCACGAGAAAATTGTTCTGATAAACCACATGAGCAGAAGTTTCAGCTGGTGAAACAACTGAAATGTTTAGGCGTTTTGTAAACGGTGATTTTGTTCAAATTTTGTACACGTTGATTGTAATGGATGTTTGTTAGCGCAGGCAATTAATACAATGGTTTGTGCTTGAGTGAGTGAGTGAGCACTATTACCATCACTCCATGCACGACGTGTCGTCTTCAGGGGTGGAGCCTGATGGAAATTAGATAGTTAAAGTTGTAGTGGTGTACACAGGTATAGGTATGATCTTGAGAAACCCAGAAACATTAAATGGAATTATGGGTTAGAACCCACGCACAAGGGTTTCAGATCACATGATGGCGCACAGCAAAAGGTAGCCGGAGACAACTCGGTACTGTGTTTCTACGCGATGTGGGCTTCCTACTTTATTCAGTGAGCGAAAGTAAGACTTAAATATTCAATACTTTAAGAATTTCGATGTATTACCAACTGATCATTACACGAGTAACGTCTGCACTGTAAATAACATGTATCAGAGATACACCACATGCATTACACTTTCCAAATGCGGGCATAAAACAGTATTTATTCTTTATATGATACTTAACTGGAAGAATAACTTGTGGAATCTCTGTGTGCGCATTGTAAGTGATATACGATCTTACTCAACAATAATTGTTCGGTAAAAGAAACTTTACACCTATGTTTAATGGAAGCCGAAGTGATGCAAACAAGATCTGGTTATTCATGATGAGGTTGTTTATGCAGGTAACACAGTTATGTTAACTTGTGTTTGCATGGTCCTCGGGGACAGTCTTAAGCCATTTATGAATATCGTCCCCTTTGGGGAAAGAAGTACGCAAAAACGTATTTACTGGTAAAATGACACCACATTCCTTTCAGTGCTTGACACAAGAAAGTCGCTCTTAAAAGTTGGTGAAAATATAAGACTCTATGCATATATGTGTTAAACCAAGTACTGTTTTGATAACGTTTGTAGTTGCTGTGGTCAAACCCAGCTCTCACTGTATTTTGCTGTCCCTTGAAATGGTTTGTTTTTAATACCGAGTCTGGATAACGCGGCTGCAGACAGGATTTAGATATACATCAGATTCATCTTAGAGAAAAACCCGAAGTAATGCAGTTCCTCCGTTTTCCCCTTTCACGAAACTAACGAGCAATGGTGTCTGCTGTTATCATGTATACGCCCATTATTCATCAGCATCAATACACATGCGGTGTTATCATGTATACACTCATCATTCATCTGTATCAATACACATGCAGTGTTTTTATGTTTACATTCATTATTCATCAGCATCAATACACATGCAGTGTTATCATGTATACACTCATCAGTAATATGTATCAATACACATGCAGTGTTATCATGTATACACTCATCATTAATATGTATCAATACACATGCAGTGTTATCATGTATACACTTATCATTCATCTGTATCAATACACATGCAGTGTTATGTATACACTTATCATTTATCTGCATCAATACACATGCAGTGTTATCATGTATACACTCATCATTCATCAGTATCAATACACATGCAGTGTTATCATGTATACACTCATCATTAATATGTATCAATACACATGCAGTGTTATCATGTATACACTCATCATTCATCTGTATCAATACACATGCAGTGTTATCATGTATACACTCATCATTAATATGTATCAATACACATGCAGTGTTATCATGTATACACTCATCATTCATCTGTATCAATACACATGCAGTGTTATGTATACACTTATCATTTATCTGTATCAATACACATGCAGTGTTATCATGTATACACTCATCATTCATCAGTATCAATACACATGCAGTGTTATCATGTATACACTCATTAATATGTATCAATACACATGCAGTGTTATCATGTATACACTCATCATTCATCTGTATCAATACACATGCAGTGTTATCATGTATACACTCATCATTCATATGTATCAATACACATGCGGTGTTATCATGTATACACTCATCATTCATCTGTATCAATACACATGCAGTGTTTTTATGTTTACATTCATTATTCATCAGCATCAATACACATGCAGTGTTATCATGTATACACTCATCAGTAATATGTATCAATACACATGCAGTGTTATCATGTATACACTCATCATTAATATGTATCAATACACATGCAGTGTTATCATGTATACACTTATCATTCATCTGTATCAATACACATGCAGTGTTATGTATACACTTATCATTTATCTGCATCAATACACATGCAGTGTTATCATGTATACACTCATCATTCATCAGTATCAATACACATGCAGTGTTATCATGTATACACTCATCATTAATATGTATCAATACACATGCAGTGTTATCATGTATACACTCATCATTCATCTGTATCAATACACATGCAGTGTTATCATGTATACACTCATCATTAATATGTATCAATACACATGCAGTGTTATCATGTATACACTTATCATTCATCTGTATCAATACACATGCAGTGTTATGTATACACTCATCATTTATCTGTATCAATACACATGCAGTGTTATCATGTATACACTCATCATTCATCAGTATCAATACACATGCAGTGTTATCATGTATACACTCATTAATATGTATCAATACACCTGCAGTGTTATCATGTATACACTCATCATTCATCTGTATCAATACACATGCAGTGTTATCATGTATACACTCATCATTCATATGTATCAATACACATGCGGTGTTATCATGTATACACTTATCATTCATCTGTATCAATACACATGCAGTGTTATTATGTTTACATTCATTATTCATCAGTATCAATACACATGCAGTGTTAGTATGTATACACTCAGTATTCATCTGTATCAGAGTAGCCTCTATGTAAGATTATCACACCTTGTTGATGGCACGCAATCACATTGTCGCACAACATTTTGTTTGATGTAAAGTTTTGTTTGGAATTCATGGTAATAGTCTTTTCAACGTTGCAAATTTGTTTTACAATTCATCAGTTCATGTCTAAACAGGAACATTTAAACGGAATGGAATATTTTGTAAAATCAAGTTTAGAACAGTTCGCTGAAGTTAATGGATATATTTACAGTGGTGAGTCTAAATACTGATTTGAAGTAACAAGTTTTAGTTATGAAATCATTATAAGATGCGCACGTAAAATAAAACAACTTCACCCCCAAGTAAGAGATTCGGAGTATGTGTTCTGACGAGTAGGCTCCCTTGACATTGTCGTAAATTTTACACTTTTCAGTACATTACGTGATGATCATTCTTATAGCATTGTTGAACATCTGCCTTATACACTTCTCTACAAAGTGATTGATATTTGCTTATTGTTACAGCCAAAACTAATATCGTAAGTATTCATGCACGATTTGTGGCAGCTGGTATTGCTTTATGGCAGGTACCAGAGCGCCAGATTTGAAAAGGGAATACACGCCTTCATGTCAATATTTTAGTGTCAAATATTTCATTTTAAGGAGCGTTGTTAATTCCACGAGAACCATAAGCACGTCGTTGATGATCATATGTATGTATTTGCAGTGAAATGAAATCGTGAAGGTTGTGACCATCGGTTTGTTAGCCTGTTGATTGTTGCTGTTTTGGGGGGCAAGTAATCAGTTCAGAGACATTTAAAGTTACCAATAACTGGATCAGTTAATCTATGGATCAAGTCTCTGAAATTGGCGATGCATTACCGAGTGCACCTCCTTGCCCATCGAAGTTTCATGTTGAAGTACATCAAAACCCTTGTAGGTGAGTGATCGCCATTTTTTCATCTCTCCGAAGTAGACACTTTGTCGGAAGTACGTTTTCTTTTGCATTTCGGCGCCCTTTGGAGGTTCGAACTCGTACTGCCAGATGTTAACGAGCCAGTCTTATGAGACAACACTTCTCAGTCACTTGTCTTGACTACTATGATAAGTAAGAGTGTTTGTTCACCAAATGATCAACTGTTTTCCTTAGACACGGAACTGCAAACTCCAAACATTTACAGTACTGATCTAACTCAGTTTACACTGAATTAATTAAATACGAAAGCATAGCTAGCCCACACCTGACCTCAGAACTTAACACTAAGGATTGTTATAAACTTAAGGTAGGATTCTTACTAGGAAGGTGCTGTCATCCTGACAACCCACCCAATCCTCAACACGACTTCCTTTAAGAGACATCACTGACAGGGATTGATCAGAATGCATTGGGCAAATTGAATTCTGGCCCCTCGGCCCCTCACTGTCTGTAGTATGTTGGAAACAAGAGGGTTTGTAATTTGAGCAAATGATACAAGAGAATGCAGTTTACTTTTCCTAACATGAGTAACAATTAGTACCCCACATCCCCATCCCTAAGACATCAGACATGCTATGCTAATTTTCGTTTTCCTTCCCTTCTTTACAGAAATTTATGTTTTATGGTAATTATGTTGGCTTTTTAGTTACATACAGTGCAAATATGTCCCCTTCTCTTCATGTTCCATTCTTGCTTGAGAACCTTGTTGAGTGGCCCTTGATGGCAGCATGGGCTAGGTTATATGTCACTGTTTTCTTAACGGCATTGTGTATTCATTGACATATAAGAGGTTGACCTGTTCAACTGACCCTGTGCAGGGATTTCCTTTGTTCACTGAGAGCATGAAATTCCCAGACAATGTGAATTTTCCAGTTTGACATGTTTTCACTGAAATTTGTTGCTTTTTTCACATGTCACAAAAAACGAGATATGTATTCAGATTGACATTTGCTGTGATTTTACAGAACACTCTATTCATGGTGTTTGGTTCTTACTTGCCACAAAAGAAATGAGAAAACTCTCTGTACCAGCCTTTCCTATGTGCCAGTGTGTTGATCAAGTAATGTGTATTGAGTGCTGGGGTCTGACTATTTGAGGAACCAGTCTGAAGAAGGCTTATTTAAACATGGTTAACTTCAGATACGTTTTTATGGACTTTTAGCACTGCCAGAGTGTCTCTGGTTCAAGAACACGTACTGTCTGCACTGAGGAAACAGAAGGTCGCTTATGGAGACTTCACTGTGACAGAGTTCGATGATGCTTTCCTGACTGAGCATGTCAAGTCAATATCTTTGTGTGATACCGATCTGGCAGACACAGGTCGAAAGGTATGTTGAACTTGTAAAATTCAGATGCTTGTCTTAATGTCATGAAAAGAATTTAATGCAATTTTTAAAACATATCCTATTTTATGTTACACACTTTCACATGTTCTTACAACCATGGAGTAGAAACAACATGGAATAAAATTATCAGCCTCTTAAAACATCTTGTTCTTCATCTTTACCTTCATCTTTGACTATGGTGTAGCCTTGACTGTCCACTTATTCACTGGCCTAGATTACAACAATTGATCCCCTTGATTGGTTATCTCTTGGTGATCAGAAGCAGAGGTCCTCTGGTATGATCACTATAAGGAAGTGGCCATCAAGTTCTTATTCAGTGTCCACATCTGCATGGGAGTGTTAGGAATTGGTTGAAATCTCACAATTCATTACCAATGAGTAATTGCTGAAAATAATTTCTTAACATCATTTTTCAGATTTCCTTTCATGTTTGCTATTGCAGATAGATATAAAGAGAGAAACTGAGCAACCTGCATTTGCAAATTTCACATCCGGTGTAAATTGATGCATCTTGCTACTTCATTAAGTGATGACTAGCATATCACTGACCTAAACTGCCTTGAGTTGTAAATAAATATTCAGTCATGGCTTTTCAGGAAGTGAAGTGAGTTTTCTAAGAAGTGAACACATTTTTAGACCCTGACAACTTCTAAGATATGTACCATTGTCAAGTGTTGCAAACACTAAAACAGCAGTCTCAAAATTGCTTTAGTTCAGTCAAGAGAAAATGTTATCAATTGCTTGGTCCTGCAACCGATCTTTGACTATTAGTATTTCAATTAATTGGAGCACCACTACTGCATGGTCTCTTGTAAGTGAAAAACACCCAGTTTCGGGTTTCCTGAAGCATCTAATTGAAGTGGACATACAGTACACTCACCCATGTGCAGCCTTCCTTTCCTGCCAATAAGGTCACATGACCAGCCATGCTTGTCACTCTTCATCCCCCAACAAGAACAATTGGAGGCACTTTGGGTCCCTATACGGCGATAAGTTTTTGCTTATATTTCAGTCCTATAATCAGTCCTATAATTTTGGATTGTAAATATTATTGCAAAATTATTGCAAACTTACAAATTTTCATGTGTTTTTGACATGTTTTCTTCAACTTTTGCTTAATCTTAGTTGATGAAATTGTGCTCCCAGTGTAAACTACAGCTGTCGGCAGTTGATCCGCATGTAGTATGTCCTTTGTGCAAACCTATTTGTTCTTCCACTGTTCGTTGTGAACTTTGCAAGAATTTATCGGATTCAGAATTTTCATTGTGCGGCTGGTGTTGTGTTCGAGTGATCTTTGGTTGAACTGAATGAGAATTGGCAGTGAGCTCCTGTTCAATCATTCGAACAGATTTCATAAGTGTATGGAAGTCCATATTGGAATAAAAGGCATGTCTTGTAGCATCCTTCAAATGAGTATTCCTCAGTCCAGACCAGAAACAATTCCTTAACATGGCACTACTTCCTGATCTATCTGGGTATGTTCCAAGGTCAAGTGCTCGTTGAAGTAAATCCTCAAGACAGATAGCCCAAGTGGCTACAGACTCCTTATCCCCTTGCACAGCTTGGTGAAATTCTTGGAGGAGGTTTTCAGCTGTGACATCTGTCCCATATGGACCTTCAAGTCGGTTTATTATATCAGCCACAGTGGCGTCTGCATCCAAAGAAAGAAGAATACGCGCTGCGTCTCCTCTTAGTGACTTCCTGACAGCTTGAGTCAGAGTGGCTGTGGGATAAATGTCGTCTCTGATGAGACACCGGATCTCAAAATTCCACATCTCAAAGGTTACATCTCCTTTATTCGCAGGATCTTCACCTGAGAAGGTAGATATCCTAAGTGGCTGTGGATATGCAGGCCATGGTGGAGCTGAGAAAGACTGTGGATAAAAGCAAGGAACTACACTTGCTGTCGGTCCAGGAGCGCAAGGGGAATAACCTGGCTAGCGTGGTGTGAACATGTTTTTCCATGTTTTTCCTCATCAGACAAAACTTCAGACTTGATTTCCCAGTCTTCCCCACCTTGAGCCATGTTGATTTGTTCTACCCCGGACACAGACAAACGTGGTATAGTGATGGTAGATGTGTGATATTCGTCCTGATTGTATAGATATAAATGTAAACAATGACAATTTGTGTCAGTGAATTACATCCCTATGTCAACCATGATGAACCGGAGCAATGGGGACAATGAAGCTACAGTGTGTGGTACACCAATCACAGACTGTGTGTGGACTTACCTAGCACATGACTATGCTATATACAGGTGTTGATAATCACCAGATAAGGGTATGAAGTGAAGGCAATATGTGCATAGCAAGAAGCAAAATATAAACACAGACGAACACCGTTCCCTATAATAGGGACCTCAAACTCCACAGTGTATGGGAACACCAGTAAAATATACCTGCTTCACCAAACCTGACTAATTAACTCAACAATGAAGAATCCGACTGGAAAGGACCCAAGGGAGGTAATGCTCGGAAGGTAAAGTAAGAGGAAAGCTGTACAGGAAAGGGAGACAAATGTTAATTGGCATATGTATCCCCCAATTCTTTATTGAAGTAACACTAAGTCCTTATGTTTACTGAAAACGGAGTTTATTCTAACAGAACGCGAACACAGAGGAGTAGAGTGCGAGTGCAACAACCGTTAAGAGGCAGGTGTAGTGACGGACACCTTCGCACACATACCCCCGTGATGTAAACAACGACAAATGGCAAACAAGCCAGAGTGATGACAACAACTGGCTAAGCCAAGTATTACACACCTTTAAAAGACGATGAGATTAAGACAAGATTATAAAACTAAACTAGCTTAAACTAAATACAATCAGCGTATGAACTAAAGGTATGAACTGCAGTTGTAAATACTCTAGCCCACAACAATAGATGTATAATAGAGCTAATGGTTTTAAGATAGAGCCCCGGCAAGTTTATTTATGATGCATTGTGCAATGACAGATCATGGGATATAATGTTTGTATACACAGAACACTTTAGGGCACCAGAGTTTAAATGTTGTGATAACATGATAATGAAACAGATGAAATACGGGTGCTGGCGAAATGTTTATATACTGTTCAAAGGTGTGCTAAGGACAAACAACGAATGCTCTCTCTAGTCATGTCTAAATCAGTTAATTCTGCATCTAGTAACTGTATGTTGTTAACAGCTGACATTCAATATTTCAATGATCAGTCAGACATATCCCAGGGCATGGTTTAGATACCAGTGAAACTTTGTCTGGATCACAGAAGAGAGCGTTGTCAGAATCGGGATCATCTTAACCTTAAGCTGAAGTTGCCATTGTCTAAGACAAAGTCTTCAGCTACTAGATCTGTGCTGAAACTACACTCCATGACTTCTATGAAGTCCTTCAGCGATGAGATAGTAGCTCCTGATGAACGTCACTAGCCCTTCATCAACTATGTCGACAACTACGCTGCATCCTTCAGACAGTCTATGGTCTACATACACTTCTACAACTTCTACACTCTGCACACCAGATGCTTCTATGAATCAACCACCGCTGCTTGCACTGCAGTCACTGGCCCTATGTGACGGTTCACCGACTGCATCGGCGGGTCTGTCAGATGAAGAGGAGGCATCGTATGCCCGCTCTCGTTCACAGAAATCATTGCCATGGGCTGTATCTTCACATTGCAGTATGGATGACGCTCATACCATTGACTCACCAAGTGCTCACACTCACGGATCTCATTACAGACTTTGTCATCATTCGTCGTCTTCCTCGGATATGGATTTTCACAGGTGTGAGCAAAGGCATTCACGGAATAATAGTCGTTCCAGGGATACATATAGACAGTAGGACTATGATGACACTTACTGCATGGACATCGTTTCCCACTTGCGAAAACCCTCTTCTCAGACTCAGGGATCATGTCGTGGATCACGAATGGAGTTGACTTAGCCTCTCCGTCGAAGGATTCCAATGAAGCTCACACCCTATGAGATAAGTAACTAGGACACTTTGACGTTTCTGCCTGTTGCGCTGATTTCTACCATCCCAGAAACTTTGTCTACAGCCTTTCAGATGGTGTCTAAGTGTCAGCAACAACACAAGCTTCAGCGTTCATCGATTCCCACTATATCGTATGTATCCCTTTATGAAAAGCTCCTGAAGTAGAAGATTCATATAAGCTCATGGATGAGACTTTCAACAGATCTTATAAAGTGCAGGATAAGAAACTTGCTCAACTGGATACAACCACTTGGCATACTTTCTTTGGACTTGACTGTTTCAGGGCTATCAACGAGGCTCTCATCTCCAGCTTCAACCACCATGAGAATAAAGAAGAAATGACTATGTTCTCTGAGCTCGTCACTCAGAAGAAGCATCTACAATTCATTTTGGAGCATTTAGCGTCTACGTCTGGAGGATTGAATCTATGCTGGCAAGGTTTATTATCAGCATCATCTTGGGGCAAGCAAACCTTTGTATCGAGCTCCCTGGTCAGCATCTACGATATTCGATGGCAGAATTGAGGACATCACTCAGGACTCCAGGGAAGTAATGATGATAAAGTCGATCGACACTTTGACGACTGTCCTCAAACAGATTTCTCAGCGTTACTTCAACAAGTCAAAGTTCTCTGTGGGTCCAAGGGCGAGAAACAAGAAGTACATAGCTTGCGATGGTCCCAGGACATCCTACCAGTGATGCTAAAGGAGGAAAGCGTTGGTTCGGAACGACTGGATTCTTCCTTCCCCATACTGTTCCCTTACAACCAACATGCGTTTGTGGACGTCCACAATGCTACTGTAAGAATTGGGGACTTTTCAACGACGATTACGCCTTGAGCATCCTACGAGACTGCCACAAGATCCCACTAAAGGCAACACCACAGCTCACAAGAGACCTAGCACTCTTTGTGTATGCCAGGAATCAATGAGACAAGTTAACCAACACCATATCATCTCTGCTAGTGGAAGGCGCAGTCGAAAAACTACATCTGGATCAACTAACACCAGGATTCTACTCTCCAATCTTTCTGGTACCAAGAAAACTCCTAGGAAAACTTTGCACTTATATATAACATGAACGAGTGCAACAAGGATTATCTACTGAAACCAGAACGGTTCAGAATGATCCATCTACCACAACTGCAGCATCTCATCCGTCCAGTGGATTATCTGGCCAGCATCAATCTACAAGATACCTGCCTGCACATTCTTATTCATCTGGACTCCAGAAGATCTGCGCTTCCTACTGAATGGTCAGCACTATCAATGGATGGTCTTACCATTTGGAGTATCTTTGCCCTCTGGCTATTTACTTGGGTCACCAAGCCCCTCATCACTTACCTACATCGACGGGGCCTTAGCAGCACCTTTTACCAGGACAATGGCATTCAAGCTCATCACGAGAGACTGAACACTTGCGCGTTCACTATCCAATACTACTACCGAAAGTCACCAAGAAGATAAAACAGACGATGCTGATATAACTGATTTTAGTTGCGCCTTATTGGCCAGTGAGAGATTGGTTCCTAGTACCCATCGAGAAACTAGGACAACCAGCACTGCAACTACCAGCATGGAGGAAGTGACCCATCAATCCACACACCAAACAAGCACTTGGCAATCCAACATTGTTCCAACTTCAAGGCCTGCTTAAAACATAAAGCGTATTCTACCAGAGCAGTGAAGGCAGTCACCCTAGCTCTGCATATATCTACCCGCACCCTACACAATGATAACTGGATGCAGTTTGAAACCTATGCCATATAGAAAGGCTTCACTGCAATGAAGGCTGCACATCATCAAGTAGTGGACTACTTATGTCATCTACGACATACCAGAGGACTGAAAGTTTCTACACTCTCGACATACTTGGTGGCACTCAGCTCTGTTATCACCATGAAAACAGGGATCAATCTGACTGAAGTACCTAAACTACTCACTTTACTATCATTGCTCAAGCTGGAAGACCAACAACACAGGTTTGATGCTCAAGCTTGGGATCTGAATATCGTACTACAACACCCCCCAAGTGATGTCTACAAGCCACTAGACTGGACATCTCTTGAATTATTGACCCAGAAAACGCTGTTCCTACTTGCCCTAGCAACAATGGCACAGATGACAGGAATACATGCTCTGGACTTCAGCCACTCACGATTTGACTGTAATCATTGTGAGATTCTGCATCTAGGACTGAGATGGGATTTTATCGCTAAAAATCAACTGCCTGAACAACGGGACAGACAATTCCACAACCTGGCATTATCTATATTCCTGGGCCACATGATGCACAGGATTTATCATCATGCCCAGTCAGTGTGTTGAAAATATATCTCCAACATGCTAAGACAAGGAGATAACGTTTCAAGTTCCTGTTCATCCCATTATCTACTGAGACAGCTATGAAAAATATCCCGCAACACTATCTCCGTATGGATAAGAGCTGTTATAATTAGGGCCTACAAAGCAGCAGGACTCAAACCTCCACTAGCTTCCAATCAACATGAAGTGAGAGCCTTGGTGTCTACTGGCTCTATATAGATACTGCTCTCTAACAACTGTATTGGAGGGTTTTGCTTTTGGAAATCAAATACAGTGCTTGCCAACCACTACCTATGGGACATTGCCACGGAGGACTGGCATTCACTAAT
Source organism: Haliotis asinina (assembly GCF_037392515.1). Classification (NCBI taxonomy): domain Eukaryota; kingdom Metazoa; phylum Mollusca; class Gastropoda; order Lepetellida; family Haliotidae; genus Haliotis; species Haliotis asinina. The sequence continues at coordinate 7,938,935 of NC_090291.1, forward strand.
TTGGGCCTCTTGTTTTCGCACAACCAACGATTCCACAAAGGCGCTGAGTTTCACTCACCCTTTCATCATGTGACTTGTTGAGACAAGACACTCTGCAGAGTATAATGGTTGAGAGTCCATGCTCACGTCTTGAACAGGCTAGCATGAGTGATAATCACCCTGTACTCATAATGAAGATACTTGTACATGAAAATGGGTCGCAACTGGTCTTGATTGGAATCTTAACATACTGTTGGACTAGACACAAGCGGGATTCTAGCTGATCTATATATCATCACATTCCAGTCAACGAATACAGACAATTTCGACTGGATATGATCCCACAACTCACAGATGAATACTGAACTATCGCTGTTATGGTTCCTGAAAGGGGGCGTTACTGTACATACTCGTATGGCAGTGAACAGAATCCAGTGTGGCCTGGCCCAACACCATTTCCATCGGATTCTGTAAGCATAATAAGCATAAGTCTTGGTAAGGAAAAATGTGTAATTTTTTAATAAAATTGATATTTTATACTTATCCTGACTCATGGCATCAAGTCCTCCCAACTGCCCCTCTCACGCATGCTGAATTCACAGTAATTCTGGTGTCAGGCTTCTGAGATTCGGAGAGAATGGCAAGCATGTCTTGTCATGTGACCGTATTGGCAGGAAAAGGATGCTGCCAATGGGTGAGTGTATTGTACATCCTCTTCAGTTAGAAGGGAACTTCAAGGGATTTCAAGTGTTCCACTATCTTCGCATGGAGGGAGGACATGAGTCAGTATAAGTATAAATTATCAATTCTATTCAGAAAATTACATTATTGGCTGGCTTCTGCCAACGAGGAGTTGGTTCATCCCTCTGACAAACCTTGGCAGGAGTTGGTTCATCCCTCTGACAAACCTTGGCAGGAGTTGGTTCATCCCTCTGACAAACCTTGGCAGGAGTTGGTTCATCCCTCTGACAAACCTTGGCAGGAGTTGGTTCATCCCTCTGACAAACCTTGGCAGGAGTTGGTTCATCCCTCTGACAAACCTTGGCAGTCTGGACCCAATGGCTCCAATAGATGACATGTTCATCAATCCTCACTCCATCCATTGGTTAAGTTGGACATTATGTCGTCATCACAAGTCCAGGCTATCTACCCGAGTTGAATATACCCTGATGTTACTGTTGTCCTCCAGGCTATTGAGCTGAGTTGAATATACCCTGATGTTACTGTTGGCTCCCATGCTATCGACCTGAGTTGAATATACCCTGACGTTACTGTTGTCTTTCAGGCTATCGACCAGAGTTGAATATACCTTGATGTTACTGTTGTCTTCCAGGCTATCGACCTGAGTTGAATATACCTTGATGTTACTGTTGTCTTCCATGCTATCTACCCGAGTTGAATATACCCTGACGTTACTGTTGTCCTCCAGGCTATTGACCTGAGTTGAATATACCCTGACGTTACTGTTGTCTTCCAGGCTATCGACCTGAGTTGAATATACCCTGATGTTACTGTTGGCTTCCATGCTATCGACTTGAGTTGAATATACCCTGACGTTACTGTTGTCTTTCAGGCTATCGACCTGAGTTGAATATACCTTGATGTTACTGTTGTCTTCCAGGCTATCGACCTGAGTTGAATATACCCTGATGTTACTGTTGTCTTCCAGGCTATCGACCTGAGCTGAATATACCCTGATGTTACTGTTGTCTTCCAGGCTATCGACCTGAGTTCATGTATACTCCACATCCACGTGTTCCAACTCCATGAAGATGGCCCTGGTCAGGAGGAGATCGATGATGAAGATCTAGCTGCTGCCAGTCACTGGCTCTTGCCGTCTGCTGACTTCCATGGAGTGTGGGACAGTCTTGTATTTGATGAAGGGGTCAAGGCAAAGGTGAATCACTTGACCCATTGAACATGCTGTAATAGCTTTAGCTTTTGTCATTAAACAATTAAGTAAACCTTACTTATGCGACACCTTTGTTTGTAATGGTGATGTGCAAGTGCATAGTGTATGTAATGGTGAAGTGCAAGAGCCTGGCGTATATATTGGTGATGTGCAAGTGCCTGGTGTATGTAATAGCGATGTGTGAGTGCCTGGTGTATGTAATGGTGATGTGTGAATGCCTGGTGTATGTAATGGTGATGTGTGAGTGCCTGGTGTATGTAATAGCGATGTGTGAGTGCCTGGTGTATGTAATGGCGATGTGTGAATGCCTGATGTATGTAATAGCGATGTGCGAGTGCCTGGTGTATGTAATAGCGATGTGTGAATGCCTGGTGTATGTAATGGTGAAGTGCGAGTGCCTGGTGTATGTAATGGTGATGTGCGAGTGGATGGTGTATGTAATGATGATGTGTGAGTGCCTGGTGTATGTAATGGTGAAGTGCGAGTGCCTGGCGTATGTAATGGTGAAGTGCGAGTACCTGGCGTATGTAATGGTGAAGTGCGAGTACCTGGTGTATGTAGTGGTGATGTGTGAATGCCTGGTGTATGTAATGGTGATGTGTGAGCGTCTGATGTATGTAATGGCGATGTGCGAGTGCATAGTGTATGTAATGGTGATGTGTGAGTGCCTGGTGTATGTAATAGCGATGTGTGAGTGCCTGGTGTATGTAATGGTGATGTGTGAATGCCTGGTGTATGTAATGGCGATGTGTGAATGCCTGGTGTATGTAATGGGTGAAGTGTGAGTGCCTGGTGTATGTAATGGCGATGTGTGAATGCCTGGTGTATGTAATAGCGATGTGTGAGTGTCTGGTGTATGTAATGGTGATGTGTGAATGCCTGGTTTATGTAATGGCGATGTGTGAATGCCTGGTGTATGTAATGGTGAAGTGTGAGTGCCTGGTGTATGTAATGGTGATGTGTGAGTGCCTGGTGTATGTAATAGCGATGTGTGAATGCCTGGTGTATGTAATGGTGAAGTGCGAGTGCCTGGTGTATGTAATGGTGATGTGTGAATGCCTGGTGTATGTAATGGTGATGTGTGAATGCCTGGTGTGTGTAATAGCGATATGCGAGTGCCTGGTGTATGTAATGGTGAAGTGTGAGTGCCTGGTGTATGTAATGGTGATGTGTGAATGCCTGGTGTATGTAATAGCGATGTGCGAGTGCCTGGTGTATGTAATGGCGATGTGTGAATGCCTGGTGTATGTAATGGTGATGTGTGAGTGCCTGGTGTATGTAATGGTGAAGTGCGAGTACCTGGTGTATGTAATGGTGATGTGTGAATGCCTTGTGTATATGATGGTGATGTGTATGTAATGGTCCTCAGTGTGACATGCAGGTGCTTAAACCAGTGGGCTACCTCTCTGCCCCAGTTTGGAATATCCACAGATATCTGCCACAGGACAAAAGTTACACTCCAGAAGATACCAGTCTTGGTTTAGTTAAAGATGTCATGGCACAATTTATATCATGATGTGTGAAATATCCTCTTCAATATAACAGACTAGTTAGAAAAAATCTGAAGGGACAAGTTGTTTTCTGAAGTTGATGGTGATTTTACTTAAACCACTGAGTGTGGGCTTGCTGGATATGGCCAATGTGACTACCCTAATGCTGAATGGCTGATTAGATGATTAGAAGATTCATGTGTCCACCGTAATATGTGGGGTGCATAGTGGTTGAGGTGTTTTCTCATTACATCAAAGACACAGATTCAATTCCCCACATGGGCACAATGTGTGAAGACCATTTCTGGTGTGCCCTGCTATGATGTTCTTGTAATAAAAGTGGCATGTAACTCACTCACTTACCTTTGTATGAACCGTCCTTGTGTCTATGCCAGCAAAACCTAATGATTCAAGCAAATATCAATCAGTTTAAGCATGTAGAAAGAAACAATGTCAGTAATGAGACTGAAGTGAGGATTTGAATACATTAGCCAGTGTATGGGTTTCGTTTCAGTTGTTAAACTATGCCACAACCACCTTGCTGTTCTCTGATCGAGCAGTGGACAGTAATATCATCACCTGGAACAGAGTGGTCTTACTTCATGGTCAGTACTTTTACTGTCTTTTATTGTCACCTAACACACCTTAATTTGTTGTTGAGCCGCATCCCTTGCTCATGCCTGAAACTTACTCACTCACTCACTACTCACTCACTCACCCACTCTGTAGGCCTATAAGTAAGCATCAATATATCAAAGTGTCACCAATACTACTCATCACCTGTTTTGCATGAAATTATGTGTTATCTTCGACATTTTTCTTCTCCATAGGCCCTCCTGGTACAGGAAAGACATCGCTCTGTAAGGCCCTAGCACAGAAACTGACCATAAGGCTGTCAGATCGATACACATATGGTCAGCTGATTGAGGTCAACAGTCACAGTTTGTTCTCCAAGTGGTTCTCAGAGGTTCGTGAAAATATCCCGAACATGTGTATTTCACAGTGGTGGTGAATTCAGTACAATATGTTCTTTTGCACAAAGGAAGGTCATGGGCTGCATGTGTCCAGTTGTATGCTAATTCAGTGCAGACATTTTGCACCTTGTGTAAAATCAGGTTTGTATTCAACTTCACAGTTAGGTTTCTGATCACAAGGCCTTGGACACCTAAGAGGCAGTATTTTAGGTTTGTCAGCGTTTTATCAGCTTTTGCTTAATTCGAATGTTGCATGAGATTAGAAGTCAACTCAAGTTATGGCAAGCTTGAAGCTTGAACTCAGTTCTTTTTTTTTCAGGTTTAAAGTGTAACACAAGCTATAGCAGATTTAAAGTTTGACATAAGCCTAAGCAAGTTTAAAAGTCCTCAAAAACAGATTTCAACTCAGATTTTAGCAAGTTTGAAAGACAACTTAAGCCTCAGCAAGTGTAAAGCGAAACTCCGTCCTGAGTAACTCTAAGGACAGCTAAGGTGTTTGAAAAAGTTTACGTCCAGAACAATCCTAAAGTCCAACTTTAGCCTCTGCATTTGTGAAGTCCAAATAAGTTTTTGCAAGTGTGAAATTTTACTTTCAATTTATCAAGTTTGATGTGCCATGCAAGGTTTTGCAAGTTTGAAATATGGTGTATTGCCACAGTTTGTGTACATCACATCATCACATCATCACATCACTGAATATTGCAGAGTGGGAAGCTGGTGATGAAGATGTTCCAGAAGATTCAGGAACTTATAAATGATCCAGAATCTCTGGTCTTTGTTCTCATAGATGAGGTAAGATCATCCAAATCATCCAAAGTTTTTGCTACATCTGTGATTTTCTGAAATACATGCTTCAATCACTTTCAAGAATCTGCAACCTCATCATGTCCTGATTACCCTGGTAACAATCTGAGTGGGTGATTGTGTAGCAGGACCTGGAGTCATCCCACAGATAACATCCTTACTTGTCCGCTTTGTTTGGTCATGTGAACAAGTAGTTCAACCTCGGATCAGGAGGACGGTGGTTCAGATCCTGTCCAGGGACATGGAAGTTAAGTGCCAAAACAGTAGCTTGAGCAATGATTCACTGTAAGGGTACAATGACCAGCTGAGTTATTGTCACATGAAATCCTGACAGCTGTCCACGTTGAGAACAAGGCAGCAAGTTAAGAACAAAACTTACAGTTCATTGACCTCTTGTGATATTTGATATAGACACAGTTTATCACATTTATTGTCATTGTGTTATGCAGCTGATCATGTTTAGGATGATGATAACAAAGAATGATGATGTGTCTGCCTAACTTTGTTTTAAATGAAGCTGGTCTTGCCAATGTTGTGCAGGTAGAGAGCTTGACTTCAGCCAGGAAGAGTGCCCTCTCAGGGAGTGAACCATCAGATGCTATACGAGTTGTCAACGCTCTCCTTACACAGATAGACCAGATCAAAAGGTATGATATTGTCATGTTTAGGCTGAGTCAGATGAAGAGGTGTGATATTGCCACATAAAAGCTGGGCCACAGACAGGCAGATCTACTGGTATGGTAATTGCTATGTTGAGGCTAGGCCCCTGATAGACCAGATCAAGTGGTATGATATTGCCATGTTGAGGCTAGGCCACAGATAGACCAGATCAAGTGGTATGATATTGCCATGTTGAGGCTAGGCCCCTGATAGACCAGATCAAGTGGTATGATATTGCCATGTAGAGGCTGGGCCACAGATAGACCAGATCAAGTGGTATGATATTGTCATGTAGAGGCTAGGCCACAGATAGACCAGATCAAGTGGTATGATATTGTCATGTAGAGGCTGGGCCACAGATAGACCAGATCAAGTGGTATGATATTGCCATGTAGAGGCTAGGCCACAGATAGACCAGATCAAGTGGTATGATATTGCCATGTTGAGGCTAGGCCCCTGATAGACCAGATCAAGTGGTATGATATTGCCATGTTGAGGCTAGGCCCCTGATAGACCAGATCAAGTGGTATGATATTGCCATGTTGAGGCTAGGCCACAGATAGACCAGATCAAGTGGTATGATATTGCCATGTTGAGGCTAGGCCCCTGATAGACCAGATCAAGTGGTATGATATTGCCATGTAGAGACTGGGCCACAGATAGACCAGATCAAGTGGTATGATATTGTCATGTAGAGGCTGGGCCACAGATAGACCAGATCAAGTGGTATGATATTGTCATGTAGAGGCTGGGCCACAGATAGACCAGATCAAGTGGTATGATATTGCCATGTTGAGGCTAGGCCACAGATAGACCAGATCAAGTGGTATGATATTGCCATGTTGAGGCTAGGCCCCTGATAGACCAGATCAAGTGGTATTATATTGCCATGTTGAGGCTAGGCCCCTGATAGACCAGATCAAGTGGTATGATATTGCCATGTAGAGACTGGGCCACAGATAGACCAGATCAAGTGGTATGATATTGTCATGTTGAGGCTGGGCCACAGATAGACCAGATCAAGTGGTATGATATTGTCATGTAGAGGCTGGGCCACAGATAGACCAGATCAAGTGGTATGATATTGTCATGTAGAGGCTGGGCCACAGATGGACCAGATCAAGTGGTATGATATTGCCATGTAGAGGCTGGGCCACAGATAGACCAGATCAAGTGGTATGATATTGCCATGTAGAGGCTGGGCCACAGATGGACCAGATCAAGTGGTATGATATTGCCATGTAGAGGCTGGGCCACAGATGGACCAGATCAAGTGGTATGATATTGCCATGTAGAGGCTGGGCCACAGATAGACCAGATCAAGTGGTATGACATTGCCATGTAGAGGCTGGACCACAGATGAACCAAATCAAGTGGTATGATATTGTCTTGTACAGTTTAAGTAAACTTAGTCTCAGTATATTTCGTTACACTCCACAACTGAGTCTAACAAAAGCTAGTAGGAGGTCGCGTAAGGTAACCTTTGAGCAACCAATGACTGTCCAATCAAACGGGTTAAATAGATTTAACCAATCAGACAACAGCTACTATTTTGGGATCAGAGGTACTTTCAAAATATTCAGGTCACTGACACAGATCTCGCCACAAACAAAAATCTGCATGTAACACAATTATTTGACCTGCAGTATACACTTTGGGGTTTCTGTTGACATGGTTACCATTAGCTAATATTTCCGCAAGATGACATCCTTGAATATTGCCAGAAACACCATTTTCACCGTCTGTTTACTCGCTGTTGTCATGGTTGCACGTAAGCCGTGTGCATCACATGGAAGCGAGCGTAAGCTAAATAGCATTCGGAATCATTTGGGTTTGAACCTTTTTAGAGATAAAAAGTTCAAAAGGTATGTGCGAATGTCCATTTTTGCGATTTGGTAAGCTGTGTTCTGATTGGTCAATCTCAAAGGTTACCTGACGCGACCTCCCATAAGGTTTTGTTCGACTCAGTGGTGGAGTGTAACGAAAAGTACTGAGACTAAGTTTACTTAGACTGTTGTCATGTAGAGTTTAGGCCAGATCAAGTAGTATGGTATTGTTATGTATGTGCTTCGCCTGGGATAGATCAGATGAAGGATCTGTATGATGTGTATTTTAAGTGTGATATGTTGAGGTTTTTTAAGAACATATCAGTCAATTGAAAAGATTTTGTTGTAATATATACTTGTTAAAAATGTTGTCTTATGTTCCTGTAATTTCCTGAATGCACTTGTGTTTCAGGCACCCCAATGTGCTGATTCTGACCACATCAAACGTGACTGGTGCTATAGACTTGGCATTTGTAGACCGGGCAGACATCAAGCAGTACATAGGTCCTCCCTCTCCATGTGCAATATTCAAGATCTACCTCTCTTGTCTCAATGAACTAATGAGGGTGAGGAAATCATCATCTGAAACCTTCAGTTCGCAGGAAACTATCATAGTACTGTTGTATTGTGGCCTTGGCCATATGGCTGAAACTAGGAGTCACTGTGGTATAGTAGCTGAAACTACAAGTCACTGTTCTGTAGTAGCTGAAACTACAAGTCACTATGGTATAGTAGCTGAAACTATGAGTCACTGTGCTGTAGTAGCTGAAACTACTAGTCACTGTTGTGTAGTCGCTGAAACTACTAGTCACTGTGCTGTAGTAGCTGAAACTACAAGTCACTGTGCTGTAGTAGCTGAAACTGCTTGTCACTGTGGTATAGTAGGAGAAACTACTAGTCACTGTGTTGTAGTAGCTGAAACTACCAGTCACTGTTGTTTAGTAGCTGTAACTACTAGTCACTGTGCTGTAGTAGCTGAATCTACTAGTCACTGTGCTATAGAAGGTGAAACTACTAGTCACTCTGCTATAGTAGCTGAAACTACAAGTCACTGTGCTGTAGTAGCTGAAACTACTAGTTACTGTGCTGTAGTAGCTGAAACTACTAGTGACTGTGCTATAGTAGCTGAAACTACTAGTTACTGTGCTATAGTAGCTGAAACTACAAGTCACTGTGCTGTAGTAGCTGAAACTACTAGTTACTGTGCTATAGTAGCTGAAACTACTAGTTACTGTGCTGTAGTAGCTGAAACTACTAGTGACTGTGCTATAGTAGCTGAAACTACAAGTCACTGTGCTGTAGTAGCTGAAACTACTAGTCACTCTGCTATAGTAGCTGAAACTACAAGTCACTCTGCTATAGTAGCTGAAACTACTAGTCACTGTGGTATAGTGGCTGAAACTATGGGTCACTGTGCTATAGTAGCTGAAACTACAAGTCACTGTGCTGTAGTAGCTGAAACTTCTAGTTACTGTGCTGTAGTAGCTGAAACTACTAGTGACTGTTGTTTAGTAGCTGTAACTACTAGTCACTGTGCTGTAGTAGCTGAATCTACTAGTCACTGTGCTATAGAAGGTGAAACTACTAGTCACTCTGCTATAGTAGCTGAAACTACTAGTCACTGTGCTGTAGTAGCTGAAACTACTAGTTACTGTGCTGTAGTAGCTGAAACTACTAGTGACTGTGCTATAGTAGCTGAAACTACTAGTTACTGTGCTATAGTAGCTGAAACTACAAGTCACTGTGCTGTAGTAGCTGAAACTACTAGTTACTGTGCTATAGTAGCTGAAACTACTAGTGACTGTGCTGTAGTAGCTGAAACTACTAGTGACTGTGCTATAGTAGCTGAAACTACAAGTCACTGTGCTGTAGTAGCTGAAACTACTAGTCACTCTGCTATAGTAGCTGAAACTACAAGTCACTCTGCTATAGTAGCTGAAACTACTAGTCACTGTGGTATAGTGGCTGAAACTATGGGTCACTGTGCTATAGTAGCTGAAACTACAAGTCACTGTGCTGTAGTAGCTGAAACTACTAGTTACTGTGCTGTAGTAGCTGAAACTACTAGTGACTGTGCTATAGTAGCTGAAACTACTAGTCACTCTGCTATAGTAGCTGAAACTACTAGTGACTGTGCTATAGTAGCTGAAACTACAAGTCACTGTGCTGTAGTAGCTGAAACTACTAGTTACTGTGCTGTAGTAGCTGAAACTACTAGTCACTGTGCTGTAGTAGCTGAAACTACTAGTAACTGTTATAGTCACTGGTCACTGTGGTATAGTCACAGCAGTACAGTATCACTGAAACTACCAGTGCACACATACACTGGAGCATGATAATAGTTGGGCACATGTGCGCTTAATAATACTCTCAACCTCAACTCTCAGCTTAAATTATGAAACTTTTTGCACATTAGATGGCAATTTGTATCATTTTCCTTGAGTTATTTTGATGACCTGCACATCTGATGGTTCACTTGATCAGTGGTCAATACTGAAGCATTACGAAACATGTTTGTTAGTCTTAAGACAACATAAACAGTTTCATGTAAAGAGTTTCATGTTTGAATTTAAACTTCTGTCATCAGTTTTCATGATAGTTTATCATTCTTCCTGGATGCGTTGATATGATGTATGTATCCATTTGTTACCTGTAGATTCTGGGGAGGAATAGACCTCCTTGTGTATAGATACATGGTATTAATTGGGGAAACTGTAACCAGGATGTGGACGGAATCTATCCTATACTGCAACATGGTGGTGGTGTAATGTACTTTACAGATACTGCCAAGAAGTGTTTTCTGTAGCCCATGTTCTACTGTTTTTTTATAGTCTCATGCTCTAGTGTTTTCTATAGCCTTGTTCTAGTGTTTTCTGTAGCCCCTGATTCTACTGGTGTGTTCCAGTCTGGGATAATCAGCCCTGTCCAACAGCTGCTGGACCTCCGAGACCTGGAGGTGATGAGGTTTATAGAGAACGACGCCACAAGACTCAGTCTGCACCTTAGAAATGTCGCAATGTAAGAAATCAATATGAAGATAGTGTAGGAACATTGTGTGTTAGGTAAAGATAATAAGATGAGATTTGGTCATGTATTTATATTCCTCCAGTTGAACCCTTCCTCAAATCATCTGGGTTAACTGGTTGTACTGATATGAGTGTATTGTTATTGTTATTATTGGTGTGTAAGAGTGATTGCTGGAACAATCATGGCAATAGCCTGTGTTTGGATGAATGGATGTGACCAGTAGGCATCACCAGTAGAGTGCGACTAGTAGGCATCACCAGTAGGGTGTGACCAGTAGGCATCACTAGTAGGGTGTGACCAGTAGGCATCATTCATTATATGACCACTACGGTTGGACCACTTTTAATTATGCAAGATGTCTATGCTTGCCACTCATTCATTTCTTGATGAAGAAGTTCTGATGTGATGTACTATGTTGACTCACTCATAATAACGTTGCTTTCCTCCACAGCAAGAGCCAAGGTTTGAGTGGAAGGACCCTGCGGAAACTGCCCTTTATAGCCCATGCCATGTTTGTGCAGGTAAATTCTCTGGTCTAGCTAGTCCATATATAGTCTGGTTCATAATTATTGAGAATTTTTCTTCTTACTTTGAGCTATCCTAACACCTCAACTGATTCACTGATACTTAAAACTAAGTAATGGTATAAGGGAGGTAACTCATCTTGGCCTACTGAGTATAGTCCCCTGAATTTGTAGCAGACGTCATTTTCCTCAGCACTGTCAACAATGTCTGCTGAAGATAAAAGAAGGTTGATTTTTGAGTTGTGTAATCAAGGAATTGATGATGTAAATACATTGGCAGAGAGAACAGGAACTCCTCTTTCTTCTGTGTATAGGATTAGGAAGAATTTTAAAGAGGGAAAGGATTTTGGGCACTAGAAAGGAGCAGGAAGACCCACAAAATTGGACTTCTCAGATCGCGTCCGGCTTGGAATTTTAGCGTCTAAAAAGCAAAGGGCAAGCATCTCCAACATCAGGTATGAAATGATAGAAAGGGGATCAACAGTTGTATCAAAATCTACAGTTAGAAGAAATTTGATTGATTTTGGATGGGAGAAAAAGACTGGAATTCCTTCTCCTCTCATGAAACAAGAACATAAAGACAGGCGTGTTGAGTGGTGTTTGGCACATGAAAACTTTGACTGGGAAAATGTGATTTTTATTGATGAAAGCTCAATATGGGTATATCCCAATAATGTGAAAATATGGACAAAGTCTGCGTCAGCACCGTTGTATCGACGACCTAAATACAGCCCAAAGTTTCATGTGTGGGGAGGGATATCCTTATTAGGAACGACCCCGCTGTGTGTGTTTGAGGGAAATCTGACAAGTCAACGCTACACTAACATATTAGATAATTTTCTCCTTCCAAGTGCACATGTGTTTTATGGAAATGACTGGATTTTGCAGCAAGATAATGATCCTAAACACACCGCAAAACATGCCAAGCAGTGGTTTCAGGAGAAAAATGTGACTGCATTACCATTTCCTGCATATAGTCCTGACTTAAATCCCATTGAGAACATTTGGGGGATGATGAAGGAATGTGTGAATCAAAAGGGGTTGACAAAAATTGAAGACATGAAGAGAGAAGTGGTCCGATACTGGGACAGCATAACTCATGAGACACTAACCTCTCTGATAGGAAGTATGCCTACCCGTCTTAGACTGTGCCGTGAAGCTCAAGGAGACTTGATAAAATATTAAATTGTTACCTACACAACATGAAAAGGTCAGTTCACTTTCACAATACATTCAATTTTATCTGATTTGTTCTCGTTTAATAATATGAAATGCTTTAGCTATTCTCAATAATTTTGAACCATACTGTATATGGGACTACCTGACGGACTTTTTATGAGCCATGTGAACAACATTTCTGTCAGAAAGAATATTTTTAGTCCTCTTTAATGGGATTACATGCACATGGAAACAAATATATTAACACTTATGATTAATATCATAGTAAATGTTTGTATGATAATTGACTCCTCGAGCGCACCATACCTGATGTTTAGAAATGCATGCAGGTGGTGGTGTTTGTTAGGGGAGTGAGTGGTCAGGTTGGGTTGCATTACAATTTGCCATTCAATTATTCCATGAGGGTCAAGTCACCCAGATAATAAGTCAAGTTGTAGTTGGAAAAGTTCCTTTTCTATGGTTGATGGTAAAATATTGAGAATATTGCAATACTTGTTTTCCCATGTGTATGTACATACGTGACTTCTTTAAAAACCCAGTTTTGGAACTTGACATGATCAGTAGTCTTAAGTCTTGAAGGTTTGGTTGATTATGAGGGTTTCACACGAATACAGTGAGATATAATGACTCTTCCTTGTGTTATCGTTGTGGCAGGTGACCTGCTAGCCCCCAGTGTTTTGCTGATTCCCAATATAATGTGATGTTACATTTCACATTCTGTATGTTTGTAGAGTCCTACTGTGACCTTAGACAACTTTGTGGAGTACCTATCTAAAACAGTGGACCATCAGTTCAAGGAGAGAGAGGACTTGACCCGAGATTGACCTGTATACACATTACATGTGCACCATGGACTGTCAATTTTAGGAGATTAAAGACTTCACCTGAGAGTGAAGCATAGTTAGCCCCCAACACAGGAGCTCTGGTGAATGTTTTCACCTCTGAGGCTGACCTGATATATCAGATGCAGGGACAGAGAGACCATCCCTGCACGATGTCCCGCCCCACAGGATCTCAGCAATCTCATTGCCTCAACATTAACAGTCAAATTAGACATACACAACAAGCACTCTCTTTGATGCACAACATACCACACTCTTTTCAGTGATATGAACATCTTTCATTCCTGTCAATTTACACATTATCAGAATCTTGTTTTAGAATATGTAACTGTGATAAATTGTATGAAAACTATATGTATAAAACAATTGAAAATGTTTCCACTTCCCAACATTACCATGTGTTGATTGAGATATTTATGTTTGTATAGGAAATGTTTTCTTGTTGTTTTACGTTTCAGTAAATACACCAAGTAACCAGGAACAATGGGATTCTGGTTTTAATGAGGACAAGCATATATTTACTATACTGGGGCACAGGGTTTACTTTGACCCACCACGTTGTGTGTCAGATTGAGCTCTAATAATGAATTTCAAGGTTATTTCTGGAAGTAAGAAGGTGATGTAGTGTAAGAAGGGAGAAATGCTACACAGCTCGCTAGATTGATGCAGATGAAAATGTAGAAAGTTGCATACTTTGGATAAGTAAGCTTTGATAAACACTTTAATGACAAAACCCTCATATTTGATGTGAAGAATATTTGTCAATTAACAATACTAATCCTAATGCATTTCTTACTGTATCAATGATAGACAGAGTCAGTCTGACTAGTGTCATATCGTGGGTACAAGATTATCACAATGTTATGTGTCAAAGACATTAGGGTTGAAAAGGGATTTCATTTTGATAAAAGTTCATCTATTTTGAAATGTGACATATCACCTTGTTTTAAATGTATTTGTTGCAATAGTGACCACCTTGTACATGACCCCCATCAAACAATTATTTGTACAGATCTGTTCAATAAAAGGATCCTGAACATCACTGTTTAGGACTGCAGGAACACTGTTACATGTTGTGTGATCTAACACCGCTGTTTGTAGAGTGCTGTAACAGTGCTATGTGTAGTGTTCTGGACTCTCCCATCTGTCACCGTCTACGGCCAGACAATACAGTCACTGTAAGCCATCATCCAGTCAGATGTGATGACACACTATCAACCAAGATGGCAAGTCTGACTGCCTGATCCGTCTCCACCTACCAAGCATGTCTTTAACCTAGAATCCCCACTGTTTGTGAGCTGGTGACCGACAACAAGCAATAAAGTCTAGTCGGTCATTTACTTGGTGAAGAATGATGATTATTTTGTAGATATACAGTTTTATTCTGTGAAAGGCAACCTTTCAGCATAAGATGCAAATGTGTCACTGCACATCAGAGAAGTCATTTATTTGGTCTCCTGTGGAATGAAAACAACTTGAAACTCAATGTAGAAAGATTTATTATAAAAAAGGAATAGTACCATTTTTCTCATGCTTTGGACATAATCTCTGCAAGATATTACTGGACATTCTCTTCTACACATCAGAGTTTCATAAATAATCACATGATACTCTACGCAAAGACAGATGACAGGCAGGTAAGGATCATTTTGATGGTTCCAAATTATGAATGTAAATCATTATAATTGTTGCTCCTATTCTACAGTGTGGAGTTTGATCCTGGACTGTAAGATACAAGCCACTACAATGTAGGATAATTCACCATTAACCACACATGCCGAATGGTCTGTGATCAGTGAGAACGGAATGGAATCATTCTGTGGTTCACCTGGGAACCAGCCTTGCTTATCACAAGGTGATGCTTACACACTTACGTCTGTTTTCACTACAGATCAAAGGAAAGTTTAGATATTTAATCCATGGGCACATCATGTTAATTTAGATGTTTAAAAGATCAACAATTTAAAACATCTGTCATTATAACTATATAAGTGATTTCTTCATGTTTTTTTTTTAAATCAAACTTGTCAAATAAATATAACTAAACTTTACTACAAAAGGACTCTTAACCTACAACAGATGAGCAGTACTTATTACCTGACTATATACACCTACAATTTCTGGATAAAATGTGACTGAAAAGAAAATTGTCCAGGTTCTATTTAATATTCATTTCAAGCCTTTTTTTCTTTCTACAAAAACTGCCATTGTAAAAAACCCTCTCACATCCCCTGCATAGGTTCATGAATACCTTACAAGCTCTGACAATATGAGCTAAATACCACAAAGCTTGAAAGTGTTCACAGAAGTACAGTTGGGTGTCTACCGTCTCCCCAATGACACTGCTGACAGTCCTTCATGATTAGGGTCTTCCTAAACACGCCAAGTACCTTGGTTGCTTGACTATAATATAATGGTCCAAATATATATTAATTTCAATAATCTGATTGTCTTATATTCTCAAAGTGCACGATGGTTAAGGAGTGTGTACTCCAAGTGTTTTGGAGTATCATGCTCATTTGAAGTGCCATCATGGAAGCAAAATAAGGAAATTTCTGTTTAGGGCCGTAGGTAACTCTTTTTAATAATAAATCAAATTGGAATATCAACATTAAAAGAGTGTTACGTCAATACTTAAAAGCAGAAAAGGTTATCTGCAAACAAATGCTTCAGTCATGCTGTTGCAATACCTCATTCCACCAAGTGATCTTGGGACTAACGTGATTATAACTCCCCTACTTATTCCTGAAGTTGTGCTATGATTGATCTCTGGCTCTGAAGACTGGGTGAAACCATCAGTATCTCCCATAATAACAGTGTATTGTAATACTAAAACAAAGAGTTAGGATCATCTTAACTCTCGTACCTTATCACTGACTTGCTCTGTCATAACAATCATACTTTAAACATTCACTTAGACTATCTTAGCGCATAGTTGACTCTATAGTCTCTGGCTGCTGCTAGATACATGCGAAGCAGATGAAACAAAAACAGTCCTGAGACATGGCTGTTTTCCAACACGAGTCCTATAAACATTTAAGCCACATATAACTACATTTTCACTACAGTCTTCATTAATGACAGCTATTCACAGTGACTGAGACAAGCTTAAAATATTGCATGAATTTCCCTACATTACCTAACTGACAAGACACAAGCAAAAGAGTGGTCCAGAAATAACCAGTCTGTGAAGACTTTCAAAATGAGGTGGAGATGTGAGCCAGCTTTGGCAGACTCTAAAGAAGAATGGTAGTGTGTGGATGGTACAGTTCCTCAGTGGAAGGGTACAAAAGGTACATCTTACGAATGGTAGTGTGTGGAAGATACAGCTCCAGAGTGGTAGTACATTGGAAGATAGCATGATGGATAGTAACTGTGTCAATCCAGCAGCATCCCTAGAGACAACAGAGGATAATATTAACATTTCCGTCTAGAAGAAATATTACAGAACAGACACGCTTTTCAGGACATGCAGTGACTGGGGCTTGTACAGCACTGCATCATGTTGGACCAACTAATTCACATATTTCAAGTATGTGGGCCATTGTAACCACAGTAACATTCAATGATGACATAATTACCAATCTCGCAATAACAGCTGACATCAACAAAACCCTTAAGAGTAGGACATCTACCTGTTACTTTTATAATATATTACTCTTTTTTTCAAAGATACGAATTAACAAATGTCAACAAAATCTTCCTCACAAAGTAATAACAGGTCACAGTTACATCCTCGTAAAACATGTAAACCACAAGTTATAAAATAACATTCTTGTGAGCAGTACGTCATACATGGAATCAATGTAGGCAGCATCAAATCTTCATGTTAACTCCGAAGACTGAAAACCAGCGTCAAAAACTGCTCATAAGTGATCCTTATCCACCCATCTTGATCTGTGTCATGGCCACGGAAAGCCCCAGTTAATGTCTGAAAAATCAAGTTGGCTATGTTTAAGATTATATAGAAAGAAGCGTTTGTGCCATTTATAGCCATATTTTAACTGAATGAAGGCTCACTGTAGGTCAATCAAACATAATGCTGGAACATGAACTAAATATACTCTTAAAAAAGAATAGGGGAACCTGAACTTTGAAGTCTGGTAGAAAGAAAATCCATTGAGGAACGTTACAATGACATTCATCTTGTGCATGCAGCATCATTTCACGTTATCACCACACGCAAACACAAAGCATGTGCACAACGTGGGCGCCTCCTACACATGCATGGGATGTCATTATGAATCTTGACATTTTTCAGACAGGTCGATAAATCACTGTAGACCATTTTTTTCGATAATTTTTTGCATCTGTGCATGGTCAGGGTTTTCAGGGTCAAATCACACACTATTGACTGAAAATTGTAAACCTGAAATTTTCATGTCATACTCCAGTCACCAAACAAGGGGGATAACCGAACAAACAGCTTTGCTTTGAGTGAAATCCATGACGTAATGCATTCTCAAACATCCATTATTAAACCGTTAAACATCTCCCAATTTCGACAATCATACATTGAAAGTACAGTTCCCCTATTTTTTTAAAGATTATATTTGCACCTCTGTGAGTGAGTGAGTGAGTGTAGTTTTACGTCGCACTTAGCAATATTCCAGCTATATGGCGACGGTCTGTAAATAATCGAGTCTGAACCAGACAATCCAGTGATCAACAACATGAGCATCGATCTGCGCAATGGGGAACCGATGACATGTGTCAACCAAGTCAGGGAGCCTGACCACCCGATCCCGTTAGTCGCCTCTTACGACAAGCATAGTCACCTTTTATGGCAAGCATGGGTTGCTGAAGGCCTATTCTACCCCGGGACCTTCACGGGTCTACACCTCTGTGAAGCCACTTGAAGTATCCTGAGACCACTTGCTCCACCTCAACCCCAGGACCTAGATTTTCAAAGCTCTCTTAGTGCTATGACAGTCGTAAGTTAATGTTAATGTATGACACTCAACGCTAAGACAGATTTGATAATCTAGGTCCAGTAACACAGCCATGATGTAGACTCAGCAAATTTATTGAGACCACAAACAAAGGTCACATTTATTACTGAACTGCCTTGAATAACCTAGAATCAGCAGCAATTGTCTGACAAGGCCAATAAGAAAATACAGTTTACCGACACCAACCTGCAGTACCACACAACACTGGATGAAGTCATCAAACGCCACTGTGCCACGCCCTTGACGGTCAAACTTCTTCACCAAAATGTCATAGAAACGATCTGATAGTCGATAACCTTTAAAGAAACACAACATTTGTTAGGTGGACAAGTTGAAAGATATTTGAATCATATTTGTACTGAGATCTGCATTATATTTCAAAACAGTATAGATGGCCAGAATTCTAAAACTGAATCCTGTCAGAAGAGATTTCCAGTCTTCCATTTCAATTTAGAAATATGAGCAGTGGAAACTGGACATGCTGTGATCAGTGTGTATCCCAGTGGAACATAAGACAATATGATAAGAGTCTGAAGTGAAGCAGGATCAGCTTCATGGAGCCTGCCCTCCACAATGGTTCAGCTGCATCTCAACTGTCCTGGGAACAATTACATTCATCAGCCTGTTCACCTAGTAATATGAAACATTCAGGTTTATAAGTGTCTGTCTCCCTCCATTACATGATGCAATGAGGCCAACGTTAAAGAGCATGCTCACCAGTGACATTAGGACAACTGATCTCGGTTGAGGTGTACGTACATCCTGGCTGGGCTTTCTTACCATAACTCTCTGTCTCCCTCCATTACATGATGCAATGAGGGCAGTGTTAAAGTGTGTCCTGCTCACCAGTGACATTATCACAATTGACGTCAGTTGATGGGTACATACATCCTGGCTAGGCTTTCTTACCATAACTCTCTGTCTCCCTCCATTACATGATGCAATGAGGGCAGTGTTAAAGTGTGTCCTGCTCACCAGTGACATTATCACAATTGACGTCAGTTGATGTGTACATACATCCTGGCTAGGCCTTCTTACCAAAACTGGTCAATGCTGTCTTCAACTCATTCTTGTCGATGGAACCAGAGTTATCCCTGTCGTAACTACGGAAACAGTTCTGCCAGTCTGTGACATATTTCCATAGCGATGTAAATTCCTGGAAGTTTATTGTCCCAGAGTTGTCTCTGTCAAACATTCCTGCAACATAGAGTACATGTATGACCTTATATGGAGACCCATTATCATATATGACATCACTCATGTTATGCTTGATGCATGCTGTTGTATCCCAATCATCAACAGACTGACACCATGTAATAGAATATTGCTGAGTGTCGTGTTAAACAACAAAGTTTCTCACAATCATCTACAGACTGACACCATGTAATAGAATATCGCTGAGTGTCTTGTTAAACAACAAAGTTTCTCAAAATCATCTACAGACTGACACCATGTAAGGGAATATTGCTGGGTGCAGTGTATTAAAATTTCTCACCAATCATCAGCCGCACTGTCTCAGGGTTGAATGGAGTCCAGGTTCCTGCAAAACAGAAGCATCAGACAATCAGGAACAGATCTGCTGTCAACCATGTACTGTCTGAACAGATCTGCTGTCAACCATATACTATCTGAACAGATCCGCTGTCAGCCATATACTATCTGAACCGATCTACTGTCAGCCATATACTATCTCAACAGATCTACTGACAACCATATACTATCTGAACAGATCTACTGTCAACCATATACTATCTGAACAGATCTACTGTCAACCATATACTATCTGAACAGATCTACTGTCAACCATATACTATCTGAACAGAGCTGCTGTTAATCATATACTATCTGAACAGATCTACTGTCAACCATATACTATCTGAACAGATCTACTGTCAACCATATACTATCTGAACAGATCTACTGTCAGCCA
The DNA here is from genome assembly GCF_037392515.1 of Haliotis asinina. Lineage (NCBI taxonomy): Eukaryota > Metazoa > Mollusca > Gastropoda > Lepetellida > Haliotidae > Haliotis > Haliotis asinina. Next base: position 7,959,034 of record NC_090291.1, read on the forward strand.
TATACTATCTGAACAGTGCTGCTGTTAATCGTATACTATACATATGGAAATTAATTAAGCAACACCAAATTCAAAGACACATAAAAACTTAACAAAGTTTAACGAAGTAATTTTGATGATTGATTATTCAATTTTGATGTATTGACATACAGCATGAGCTTTTCATGGGTTGATATGACGCGCGTGAAGCTTGCACAGCGCACGTGCATTGCTTTAACCTCAACTTTCGAAAAATGCACTTTTTCCCTGGGGTGTTTACAAGCGCAGGTTGTCGATTGCATTCGGTTTTTCATTCATTTCAATGTCATGGCACGTAGGAAATTATCAGAGGCCACTCGTTGGCAAATAATCGGCATGAGGAATGCTGGTATGTCTCTAAGACAAATCGGGACTCAAATCGGACGACATCATTCCATAATTTCAAAACTTTTGAAAAAATACCGGGCCACTAATGAAGTTAAAGACCTGCCTAGACCAGGAAGACCCAGGAAGACCACAGTCCGGGAGGACAGAGCTTTACTGAGACTTGTACGGCGCAGGTCCTTCGACTCGAGCTCTCGGTTGAGACAGGAGTGGCTTCCAGGGAGACCCATCTCGAACAGGACTGTTCGGAATCGTCTGAAAGCTGCAGGATACCGGGCAAGGAGGCCAATCAAGCGACCCAGACTGTCTCCAGCCCATAAGGCAGCCCGACTGGCCTGGTGTAATGACCGTTTGCACTGGAACATTGCCTCTTGGAGGAAGGTCCATTTCTCAGATGAGAGCCGGTTCTTGCTGCACATGGTGGACGGTCGTACTCGGGTCTGGAGGCAGAGGAACACAGCAATGGCTCCACGGAACATCCAGGAGACTGTGGCCTTTGGGGGAGGTTCCGTTATGGTATGGGGGTGCATTTCCATGAACTGCAAGTTGGATATCATTACCATCCGTGGCAACCTTAACGGTGTTCGTTACCAACAGGAGGTTCTTGACAGGGCTGTGGTACCTCATTTTGAGAACCATCCTCTGGCAACGAGACCCATATTTATGGACGACAATGCTAGACCTCACAGGGCGCATGCTGTAAATGATTTTTTGCGGCAAAATGCAATTGACAGAATTCCATGGCCTGCCATGAGCCCTGACCTCAACCCCATTGAACATTTGTGGGACTTTATTGGCCGTCGTGTGAGGCAGAGAGACCCACCAGTCCATAATCTCAACGAATTGACGGCTGCCCTGCATGAGGAGTGGAACAGGATCCCCCAGAATCAGATCCGGAGACTCATCCAAGGAATGAGGAGGCGTCTGGAATCGGTGGTGCGTGCGCAGGGAGGACACACTAGATATTGATGAAAGTCGGTGTGCAGACTCTCAGATGACTGTTCTTTCTTTCCATGTGACATTTGTGTTAATACACCTGACAACAACGTCTGTGGATGAATAGTAAATTGTGTCCATTTTTTCATGAATTTAAGACAGTTTTAAGAATTTGGATTTCGTTGCAATAAAGCAAAGTCTTGATACTTTTTCCCTTTAAGTTGTTTGTCAGAGATCGTCTGTTGAATAAAAAAGTGTCAAACTATATCAACCCGGCATATTTTGATTGTCAGAACACTTCAAAGTTGCTCCAATAGAAAAAATTGGGGTGTTGCTTGATTAATTTCCAGGTGTATATCTGAACAGAGCTGCTGTCAACCATATACTATCTCAACAGATCTACTGTCAACCATATACTATCTGAACAGATCTACTGTCAGCCATATACTATCTGAACAGATCTACTGTCAACCATATACTATCTGAACAGATCTACTGTCAGCCATATACTATCTGAACAGAGCTGCTGTCAACCATATACTATCTGAACAGATCTACTGTCAACCATATACTATCTGAACAGATCTACTGTCAGCCATATACTATCTGAACAGATCTACTGTCAGCCATACACTATCTGAACAGATCTACTGTCAACCATATACTATCTGAACAGATCTACTGTCAACCATATACTATCTGAACAGATCTACTGTCAACCATATACTATCTGTCAACCATATACTATCTGAACAGATCTACTGTCAACCATATACTATCTGAACAGATCTACTGTCAACCATATACTATCTGAACAGATCTACTGTCAACCATATACTATCTGAACAGATCTACTGTCAACCATATACTATCTGAACAGATCTACTGTCAGCCATATACTATCTCAACAGATCTACTGTCAGCCATATACTATCTGAAAAGATCTACTGTCAACCATATACTATCTGAACAGATCTGCTGTCAGCCATATGCTATCTGAACAGATCTACTGTCAACCATATACTATCTGAACAGATCTACTGTCAACCATATACTATCTGAACAGATCTACTGTCAACCATATACTATCTGAACAGATCTACTGTCAACCATATACTATCTGAACAGATCTACTGTCAACCATATACTATCTGAACAGATCTACTATCAACCATATACTATCTGAACAGATCTACTGTCAGCCATATACTATCTCAACAGATCTACTGTCAGCCATATACTATCTGAAAAGATCTACTGTCAACCATATACTATCTGAACAGATCTGCTGTCAGCCATATGCTATCTGAACAGATCTACTGTCAACCATATACTATCTGAACAGATCTACTGTCAACCATATACTATCTGAACAGATCTACTGTCAACCATATACTATCTGAACAGATCTACTGTCAACCATATACTATCTGAACAGATCTCCTGTCAACCATATACTATCTGAACAGATCTCCTGTCAACCATATACTATCTGAACAGATCTACTGTCAACCATATACTATCTGAACAGATCTACTGTCAGCCATATACTATCTGAACAGATCTACTGTCAACCATATACTATCTGAACAGATCTACTGTCAACCATATACTATCTGAACAGAGCTGCTGTTAACCATGTATTGTCTGAGGAGCAGGCGGCAGTGGGAGGGGCACGAGAGAGGAAAAGTAGGGAGAGAGAAAAGGTGAGGGAGGGACATACATATGTAGTGCTACAGGATGCCAGAGAATATTGGTGTCTTTTCACAAGTGGATACTCTTGTGGGAACAGTAACCACACATTGACAAATCCTGTTGAATGCCTTCAGTTATTTTGTGAGCTAAAGCTACATTCTATACACTGAAGTGAGTGAAGCCAATGTAACCAGGCTGACTACAAGAAGGACTGATGTTAACAATAACAAATCACCATACAGGTCATCAACTCCCTTGTCAATTGTATGTGTTAATAAAGATTAGTCAAGGAAGCGATGAGGATCCATGGGCATTGTAGAAAAGATCATGCAGTTGTTTGCAAAACATCTAACCTATGACTCATCACCACTGACAAAACAGTAAGGAAAAGAGGTATGCTTTATCCTACATTGTGATTTATCCTATATCATTATGCTATCAGGACAAGGTGTGTTTTATCCTACATCATAATGCCACTGGGACAGGGAGGTAGGCATTATCCTACATCTTGCTTTACATATATCCTCTCATATCATTGAGACAAAGAGGTGTGCTTTATCCTACATCATCACACCATCAAGACAAGGAAGTATACTTTATCCTACATCATGCTTTATCCTACATCATATTATCATCTAAACAAAGAGGTGTGCTTTATCCTACATCACATCACCATAAAGTAGGTATACTTCATCCTCCATCATATCATCATTGGGACAAGGAGGTATACTTTATCCTACATCATATCATCATAGAGACAAGGAGGTATATTTTATCCTACATCATATCATCATAGAGACAAGGAGGTATATTTTATCCTACATCATATCATCATTGGGACAAGGAGGTATACTTTATCCTACATAATATCATCATAGAGAAAAGGAGGTATATTTTATCCTACATCGTATCATCATTGGGACAAGAAGGTATACTTTATCCTTCACCATATTGCCAGTGGGACAAGGAGGTATGATTATCTACATCATGCTTTATTATACATGTTACCACGAAAACAAACAGGTATGCTTTATCCTACATTATATAACCATTGGGATAAGGAAGTACCCTTTATCCTACATCGTAACACCAATGGGACACGGAGGTATGCGTTATCCTTCATTGTACTGACAGTGGGACAAGGAGGTCTGCTTTATCTACACCTTACCACCTGTGGGACAAGGTCCTGTTAGGATCACGACAGGGTTAAAACCACAACACAACCAGACACATTCTACCCACTAAACCACCAAGGCAATGCCTTGTACTTTGCAGTTTAACATCCAATCCAGCAAAGTACACATGGCAATAGACGTATGCAGATGAATATCCCAGTGTTGCATCATTTTTGTTTCGGGAAAGATCTGTGTCAGTGAAATGAATATTTTGTACGTCCCTCCGATCCCTAAATAGTTGCCACTGTCTGATTGGCTAAATCATATTTAAAACAGTCTCGCGTTTGACTGGAAAGTCGTAAGTCGCTCAATGGTTACCTAATGCGACCTTCTACTAGGGTTTGTTAGACTCAGTGGTGGAGTGTAATGAGACTAACTAAGTTTAGACTGAGTGTTGCATATGAGTTGAGTGTGATGTTTTTACTTAATATTCCAACAATATATGGCTGATGGAGACCAAAAATGGACCCATTTCAGGCTGGAGACAAATTGCCTCCCAAAATGCTGACAAATTTTCATTGACTGAGTTATCCAAGCAGCGAACAGTGAATAGGATTTTATTTTTTGCGTCCCTTAGCAATGCACTTCCAAGACAACATGGAACACCAAGAATATGCATCAAACACTGCAGCCATACTGTGAACTGAACCCAAGGCTTCACTCCTTCAGAATACACACCCAGCCTAGCAATGAGAGAAATATGTAAACAAAATACACAAAATCCTGAAAATGTCTACAAGCAATACAACTTACTGTGAAGCACACAATCCTTAGTCATAACAAAACTTTCACTGACACATACACAGAAGGAAGGAAGGAAGGCTGTACATGTGGTATAGACAGAGTAGCACCCCAACACCCTTACCATTGGATAAGGCCACTCCCAGTTCCTCGCCAGAGATGGAGCCACTGCGATCCTTGTCGATCCTGGACAACAGGAAGTAGACATCAGGTGCTACGCTACTAGCCACTACATGCTGCTGTCTACCTGACAGGAGGGGCAGGGACGGGGCTGGGGGCTGGGGGCTGGGGGAAAGGTCATGCTGTGTGAAAGGGCCATACTGACATACACACATAGTCACATGCAACATGCTTCTATTTCCCCATGAACAGTAATCAGCTTCATACATTGCACTGTTAGATTGTACAGCAGCTTGTAGGTTGTGTTACTATATCCTTTCAAACAGTGCATCCATTTAGTACAAGAGTTACCATGGTTGCCATGGTTACATGCACATGGACAGCACCTACTATGTTCAACATAAATCTTTAGATATTTATTTGACAGGTTTTTTCCATGATTATTATGTGACTAGTTCACAATGCTTTTTCACTAGTGAAATTATTTGTCTGAAAACAAATCATGTTACTGTTAGCAAAAGAAAATGTCTCAAAACATAAGCACTGCAAGTACAACAATACAAGTATGTGTAACAACAGCATTGTGTTAGTTGGTCACGAGGGAAATACAAGCATGCTCCTTGGTGACATGACTTGCAATCAGTATTGGCAGCATGACCGAAAGCTTACCATTGGACAAAGCCTCTCCAAGTTCCTTCGCCGATATCTGCTGACTTCGGTCTTTATCCACTCTAGAAAAGCCAGGTACATCGTCATCATGATCAACAGTTACCATGGTTACTATGGCCTAAGAATTTCTTAGAATGGGCAGCAAGGATTTACATTTATAGATTCAGGAGGAAAACTCCAGCAGTACTGAAATATGTCTAGTTAGTCAGTGAGTGTTCAGCAGTGCTGTCACCCCATGTCCGCTTTACTCTGGAGACAAGCTTCAAGTAATGCATGACAAAGAGTGTAAGACATTTCCTACTGAGCTGGAAGAGAAAGCCACAGGTATGGTTCTATCAGCCAATTATTACTGAACAACTTTGTGATCTGAACCTTCCTTTGATGCCTGAGCCTCCTGTCAGTCGTCATATGTTTAGTAAGCATGGTGAGTGAGTGAGTGAGTGAGTTTGGTTTTACGCCGCTTTTAGCAATATTCCAGCGATATCACGGCGGGGGACACCAGAAAATGGGCCTCACACATTGTACCCATGTGGGGAATCGAACCCGGGTCTTCGGCGTGACGAGCGAACGCTTTAACCACTAGGCTACCCCACCGCCCCAGTAAGCATGGTAACAGTTTGGGTGGTAGATGAAATTTGATACATCACTCCTTTGATGACAATGAATGACAAGATCACCATACTCTAGAGGATATGCTCATGCATGGAGTGAGTGAGTATTTTTTTCCCACATTTTTTGTACAGGATATGAGGAGATGCAAGGAGTACATGAATACGTTTGTGTTAATGATCATTCATGTTATGGACATATATGGTACTGTTTTGGTTTGGTATATGAGATATGATCATAATGCAGAAAATTGACAAGAGCCAAAGCTTACACTGTTTAATAACACACACAAAAAAAAACAAAAACAAAAGGAAAACCCACGATCTTTGATACTTTGAATGAACTGAACTGTCATTTTAGGACAAGATAGATATGACAGTATGAAAACTAAAAATACTGAATTATCAGATTGCACAACAGTATAGAAAACTGAATACAGTGGTATAGTATTTCGCCCATAATAATGTATCAATGAAAGATACTGATAATGAAATTCTTGACACTGATGTATTGAAAATGTTTTGCTACTGATACTACAATAACAGAAATGACTGAATATTTATACTTATATGATAATTTATAGATGTGTACATGTTTATTATGAATGGAATGAAATTACATGCAGTCTGAACATGTAATCACAGTAATGGATCAGCCAACTTAAAATTTGACACCAATGTATTAAGTGCAGCTCTACTTTATGATCAATATATTTCACTTACGGAATGGTTAATTTTACAAATAATGGATTCATTGTGATATTGCGACGTCATACGTTTCTGATCACTATATGTTTTCGATGGCCATTAAGAATCCCATTTATAGCGCAATAAAGTGGGGAAAATCCATGAGAAGCAGCCTGCATGTCCACAACACAATCCCCGCTATTGGTGGGACATCAGTATACTCATCCTCGATATCTCCAGGGTATACGTTCCGATAAGTCTCCACTATACCCTGGACGCATCTACAGCTCTGCCCGATAAATTTATTATCTCCCTTTGTTGGCTCCGCCTTCTCACAGTAGCCAATCAGCTAGGCCGCCGTTATAACCGAGCTTGCCAGTGTCAACAAAGGTAGCGGTCGCAACTGAGAAGATTTGCTCGCAGTCCGTCCCAGATTTTAGGGAAATCATACAAACACATTGACAGGTCCGAACCTTTAAAACAACATATGCAAGAACGCCTTCTACCTCTTCCAGAGAACATCTGCATGGTTTCTGTTGCCAAGTATAATCGGTTAGATAATTAAAAAAACGAAAGTGAGTTGTGATTGGTTCGCTCAACTTCCCAGCGTAGACACCTGATTGGATCAAAAGACAGTCAAGGGAGGTAATAAATTTATTGGGCAGAGCCGTAGATGCGTCCAGGGTATAGTGGAGACTTATCGGAACGTATACCCTGGAAATATCGAGGATGCAGTATACTATGAATAAAAGTTTCATGATTCAACAACCATAAAAACTCAATGAACGATTAATTTTAACTCAGGAATCATTAATACAATATCTACCTCATAATCAAATGCATAAATCTTTACTCCAAAGGTGCCATTAATGTTTCGCCTACTTAGTTTACATACTACCATGTAATATCATGCTACTGGTCATGTAACAACCATTGATTTATTTTTATGGCACCGCCAAAATCGCAAAATTTGATTGCATAAAATCAGTAATGAATTGCAAAATTCATTTCCAAACAGACACTAACACTGTTTAAATTATTTTGTTTATACAAGGCTATCAACACAAAAAAAGGTCATTTACCATGAGTGTAATTATGAGGCTCTAGATATTGATGATGCGTCTGTAGTTGGATGGGGAATGCTAGGGCTTTCCATCTCATATGGAACTCACCATGTTAAATTGACATGCGAAATCTACTTATATGCAGGTGTTTTGTTCCCGGTTAAAGTTAAAAGTGTTTTTTGAGCAAATTAGAAAGGGAAATTCTTTATTGTCTCTGCAATTTGAAATGTCTGACTGTATAGTGCAAGTTTTAGATACAATGGGCATCCCAACATTGCTAAAAATATTCAGCCAACGAAAGGATCGAAAACATACGATTCTTGCCCAGCAAAACTTTGAGATTGCTTCGACATCAGTGGCGGATTAACGATAGAAAATGCATAATATGCATGGGAATATAACACTTTATGAAAAAAACTTCATCTTGTTGGAAGGTACACTGAACGGGAACAGGTCAAAATGGCCACATGACAAAATGGCCACAATGACCCTAGTCAAAATGGCCACACGAAAAAGTCAAAATGGCCACAACCCCTAGTCAAAAATGGCCATAGAAAAAGGTCAAAATGGCCATACATTATTTTCTTATTTTTCAATACTCATGTCATTTGTATTTTCTGATATCAAAGTGTAAAAATGACAAAAGAAGTTCTGTCACACAAAACTATGTGTTTATTATTGAGGTACTTTCCTAATTAATACTTTCAGACTAAAATGGAAGAAACGTTCACCCTTCTCAAGACCGGCTCACAGACGGGAATCCTCTACACTATTATTGAGGTACTTTCCTAAATGATGCTTAGAGACTTAAGTGGAAGAAAAGTTTACCCATCTCGAGACCGGCTCACAGTAGGGAAACCTCTACTGATGGAGTCTTGTGGATAAACCTACGTCCAAAAGGTATTTCCCCTGCTCTCAAATACATGAAATAATATATATCATCTAGTAAATAATGATTTGATATAATGACAGGTAACCAGTGTGTGGTTTAAGACATAAAGTTGAGGAAATTACGGAACAATTGAAGTTTGTATTCTGAGACTTTATCTCAAACAAAATATCTCAGCAAACTGACCTTTGAAATACACTCATCAACCAGTTTTGGTCAGGCATGCCTGGCGGAGCTGGTGGACGATATTGTTGTTGCTGCTGACCGTAGTACGCCATCACGATGAAATGTTGCAATATTCAATGTGATGAGTTAAATGTGAAGATGTCGAAATCTTCTACTGCTGACGAGTATTCGCGCACTTCCTGCTCTGTGTGACTGGCTCGCACTGAAGGAAACCGCGGTCTCGAACTTTATTAAGATTATACACAGTAATGACAACTTTCCAATACTGATATGTAACTTTCATTTTCTTCTCTCAGTGTTTTTTCAGTTATAATTTGCAAAATATTTCAATGATATCGTTTACAAAAAATACTTAATTGGGTTCTTATAAAACATAGATTTCGAACCGAAATATCGATATATGATTTTGTTAACGCACCAACTCAACCATGCACAAATATTTGCTCTCATTATGGAACTAAAGGTCATTTTGACAGATTAATATCGGGTAGGTAATGAGATAGGGAACAGGTCAAAAGGACCAAAGCTGGAAAAGTAAAAAAGGGCCAAGGGAAAGGCCATAGATCAAAGATAAAGGGGCTAAACCTTTAGCAAATATTTAAACTCATGAGAAATTCATTTGAAAACTGCATTGTAGATATGGTTCATAGCGAACTGTTTAAAGAGTCATGATATTGGATCGTCTCTGTGTCACTGTGTCACAATTCTGCTCAAGAATGATGTGTAAGAAACATCAGCACAGAAACTTCCAACTAGAATAGTAAACTTCCTGTAATCTTATAACTCGAATAATCTTTTCATGACTAACTTGTGTTATCGATAAACAATTACCACATTTCCTGAAGCCCTATTCATTAAAGAGAAGACAGCCAATAAACACTGATCGAGCCCCAAAATGAAAGAGGACAGAAATATGAAATGTATTAGTCGAGGGAGACTATATAGAGATTATAGATTATCCCTGATTAGTCACGTAGTACAGTATCTAAAATTTACATTGAGAGACGAATGTGATGCATTCCTTATATGATTGCTTGCTGGTGTTTCTATGGACTTGGTGTTTAAGCGACTAATTGTTCAAAACAGGTACAACAAATCCTTTTCCGATCTAACTAAAGATTCTTCTTTTGCAGGACCGCACTTCGTGTCCGGGACACAACTGTAAACAACATGGATGCGATTTCTATGCATTCCTTGACAATGTGATAACGGCATGACATATATATATAAAGGTAGCTATTTAGATATATTAGGAGCACAATAAGTTCCAGGAAATTGCCCATATTAGTTGTGACCTAGATCAATACTATGCCAGGCAAACAAGTGTGTGAGGGATTACTGATATTAATCAAAGTTGACCGAAGTTCCACGACTTCAACCTCATCAGTTACGTGCATCAGAAGCACGTTCCAACACACATATAGTATTTTTCATTAACTTCAGTTGTCTAATGCAACAATACTTTTTATCACTGTTGAAGTTATTTTACATGTCTTGTATCATTTATGTAGTGTGAGCAAGTTACACCCCATGAGATCTGTTTGGCCCCTTTACTGCTCTGTGAAATGTGTATTACCTGCAAATTAGCGCAGATTATCATGTCTTCTTAGTTCATCGCATCTCAGCAGCATTATTTTCCACAACCATTCCCAGCATTTGTTGTAGATATATTATAGAGAGGTAACCAGAGACCATGTAATACTATATTATGGCCTCTGAGGTACTTAGGCAAGTGTATATTTTTTGTTTTTATGGAATCATTTCTATTTTCCAAAAACTTCTCAAACTTTCCTTTATTTCTTCTCAGACCTGTGTAGATCCAAGTTCAAAATGATCTTCAATAAACCATGCTTGTTGTAAAAGCCACTAACAGGAACAAGTGGGCAGGCTCGCTGACTTAGTTGACACATGTCATCAATTCCAATCTTGTACAGATTGATGCTCATGCTGTTGATCACTAGACTGTGTGGTCCTGATTTGATTACTGACATACCGCAGCCATATTGATGGAATAATGCTGAGTGCAGCGTAAAACTGAACACCTCTCTCATTATTTCCTGTCATGTGGTTGACAGGATTATAAACTATATGATGAATGTAGGAGCTAATGGTAAGTTAAAAATCATAGTTACCCTGGTTACAGACAGTTTCCTGTTGTCTGACAGTGTTCCTTTGTTGATGTCAATAGGTGAGATACAATGCCTGCTAGTGTACCGACCACAGGGTCTGTTGGCCTAGAGAGCCAGTCGACCGCCACACTGATGGAGATCATCTCCAAGCTTCGACAGGAACTACTGCAGAGCCGATCTGAAACACAGAAAACCACGGACAGTCTCAATTGTCTCATTTCACTTGTGAAACGGTGAGTTGTTGGTTGTCTTTGGCTTTTATGTTGATAAACGTTCACCTTTAAATCAAAATTGATCGTTCACAGAATTTAGGTCAATTCACAATTTCTGATTAATACTGAGACTGTTTGATTTGAATTGCATAGATATATATTTTTCATATCTTCTACTTGTATACTTTGTTTGGTGAAACAAGTGCCGTTGGATATTTGGAAGCAGATGAGGGAAACATGTCTTAAATCCATTTTAAGTATCACAGGGGATGAATTTGTTTGCAGAGATTAAAGGGGCGCTAGTCCAAAGCAATTTCTGTGGACTGGGCTTTTGCTTTTGTTATTGGTTTTCTCCTATGAGTGCCAGGAATTTATCCCAGAAATCTTGACTGATTTGCAATCTCTGCTGCACCACCAGCAAAAGCAACTGGTAGTATACTGAGTGAGTGAGTTAAGTTTTACGCCGCTTTTAGCAATATTCCAGCAATATCATGGCGGGGGACACCAGAAAATGGGCTTCACACATTGTAACCATGTGGGGAATCGAACCCGGGTCTTCGACGTGACGAGCGAACGCCTTAACCACTACGCTACCCCACCGCCCCATTGGTAGTATAAGTGTACTTGGTCCATGATAAAACATGAAAACATTTTGAAGTTTGTCTTCATCTGCCAGTGTTTAGAAATGTTAGGACTGTAAAATTATGATGTCATCATATATCTTTCTCTTTTTTCTTATGATCCTAATTAGTTTATTATTTTACTTGTATGGATTTTGAGCCTTAAAGGTCACATGCAACAAAAAAATCATAGATGATTTAAACACAGTTATCACTTGTTCATGATATATAAAACGCATTAGTCATTGTGAAAAAACAAGTAAACATAATTATAAGCATATAATTGCAAATCTAAAGTGCAATATTTTGTTCTTGCGTTTACCTCCATCGAAACGAAGCGGTCGCCATACCGAACCCAGTCTGAGCTGGTAGGTGTGATCTCATGTGTAACAACGCCTTGTTATTGGCCACTGGTTCATTTGCCGATACACTTAGCCAGCTCTTTGTTTATGACTTGTAAGCCCGATAGGTGTGAAATTCAAATTGCATGTGATCAGTGATTGAAGCATCCTTGATATCTCCAGGGTATACGTTCCAACAAGGCTCTACTATACCCTGGATGCATCCGTGGCTCAGACCGATAAATTTATTACCTCCCTTGGCTGGCTTTTCATTCAATCAGGTGTCTACGCTGGGAAGTTGAGTGAACCAATCACAACACGTTTTCGCTTTCAAATGATCTAACCGATTATACTTGGCTGAGCAAACCATGCAGGGGTTCTCTGAAAGAGGTAGAAGGAGTTTTTGCACATACACATGTATTTTTCTAAACGTTTCAGACCTAAAAAATTAGTGAATTGTTTGAACTCTGATTTTGCAGGATTTTTTTCATCATGTTTTTTTTTCAACTTAATAGGTTGAATTGGCATTTTCGATGTTTTGTTTCGGTATGTGCATTCTGAAAGGTATCAGAATCTGCAAAGTTGTGTTTTATGTTGCATGTGACCTTTAATGGAAAGTACTTTATCTGTGTATAGTAGATTCATAACATGACTGTAATCTTGACATTTTATAGACTGCCAGCATGAATCAAATTTAAACACATGCCCTGTAGTCTGTTTGCAGTGAAAACGTACCGATGAATTTCAGTTTAAGCACAAACATAAATCAAATAAAGTGAAAGAATAGGTGGACAGTAGCCCAGTCCCCATGTGCATCATGGTCGAGGGATCAGAGACTGAGCAGCATCCATCTGATATTCATAATCAGATTGTGGCCTGAAACATTAATCACTGTGGATCAGTACCGCTTTAAGCAACAGAAATATTGTTCAAGCATCATTGGTTCCTAAAACACTTATGTGGCAGATATATACCGTCACAGGTGCTGATACTTCTGAAAACAGTGTGTGATATACACAGGAAAATGTAATCTGAAGTGTTTTTCATGAACAGTACGATTGGCCTTAAAGCTGGCAGTGATTACAAACAGGATATTAATTTGGCGATTACAGCACATGATAGAGATTGAGGGCCATGAAGGTCATCAGTGCATTTGGTGTAAAAACATTCATCAAGTGTAAGAACATAGCTAATCTGTGTGTCAGTGGAGTGTGGATTGTTGCTCTTGTGGTCTTGTCTGTTGTTTACTGAGTCTTGCAAAAATTGTGCTTCCAGTGATTATTGTGACATAAAGCACCATTCACCCTTTAGATCAATGCTCATGATGTCAGTCACTGGATTGTGTGGTTTAGACTGGATAATTTACAAACATCAGTCATATATCTGGAAAATTACTGAATGTGGCGTTAAACAAGATTGTAATCCAAAAGTCACAGTGTTCTGTAATCTGATAGGCTGAAAAACATGATTGAATCATATTTGATTCCTGGAAATTGCAAGAATATTTATATTAGATATATTGCACACAATTGATTTGTTGCATCATCAGCAGTGGTGACGTCCTTCAAATCATATTGTGATGTGAAGTCGCAGTGATGTCACAAATGAGCAGTTCCAAGTGCTACCATGGGAACCAGCTGATACGGCCAGCTGATGACTCTTCACTGCAGTACCCATGCTCGATGTACATGAGTGAAGACAGTAAAACTCATGTGAGCCTTTTGGTTTACTGTTGTGTTTACAATGTCGATAAACATCATGTCATGCCCATTTTTGGGGTGAAGTATGGGAATAATTCATTTGAAACTTCTGGCGGATACGGTCGGTTCCAAATGAATTTCCATGCTTCAAATACTCAGTAACACCCAGGAAATTGGCCAACACATCACCTGAATCAACAAATTTGAACACAATTAATACTCTTCCTTTCTTACAGTGCATGGCATGGAGAGACAACTGCTACATTGCATTTGGCAAATATTGTAGGTAAGAATCATGCCTTGTTTGCAGTTTCATGACCTTTAGAGAACAGCCACTTTGTTTTTCTGTCAATGTTTGGTGATAAACCCACTTTACTTACTCACTAATGTGCAGTCAGACGTGGAATATCCGAACTTCAGATATTTGAATACCTTGGTTTCAGAACATTCTTCACAAAAAAATGAAATTTTTAGGTACAAGTTACCTAGTATATCAAGTTGTATGTTCGGTTTTCATATCTGAATGGTCATTTTTGGTAACAAAACTGCCAGATATGTACAAATTTGCATCGTATATCCAAACGCCAAGGTTGCCTTTGGCAAGATATCTGATGTTTTCCACTCCTCAACAGTGCTCTCTGCATTGACCTTTGATCAATCCTATAACAAAACCCAAGGTCTGTTGTTGGCAAGGTATCAAAGCACAAAGTCTATCTTGTCTACCGCTTGCCAAAACATTGTGCTGGCTGCTAATTAATTAATTGTTTATTGAATATTTATCACATGGCATGTATGTTAATCAGAGATGAAACCATTAAAGTTTGACATTGAGTTGACACTGATTCGAATTGTTGATTGATTAAGCACAAATAAAGAAGTGTCAGTCATTGTGCATTTGAGCAGGATGGCTAATACTCCTGCTAAATGTAAACATTCTGTCATTATAGTCGGGAAAAAGGAAGAAATTTGCATGTTTAAAGAGGCTAATCCCAAAGCAAAATTGTACACTGTAAAACAAAATTTTGCCAGGACTTTCGGCCAGCACCAATCATCAATTAAAAACTTTTCATGGTGTTCTATGCTATGTAATTTATGTTATTTTATGTCATGTTAAGATATTGTGTTAAATAAAGATGTAGTTATGTTTCAATGTTATTTTTAATTGTTTCCTATTCAGATATCCGCATGATTCGTTTGTCCAAACAATTCAATAAAGAAACAAACTGTTCGGATAAACGAGGTCTGACTGTATCAATGTGTATCTGTATTTGGGACGTGTGTCTGTATTTATGCTGGGGTATGTATGAGGTCTGCATAGGTATTGATAGAGGAAACTAAACGACCTTCTGTGTAATGCCATTTGGTATCAAATGAGTGAAAGTGAGTTTGATACTAAATCTGTCATGAGTTAAGTGAAAATGGTAAGTGGTGACTCCAGGAGGGCAACTTAGCTAATTGGCTATTGTGAGAATACGGAGCCAGCAAAGGGAGGTGATAAAATTATCAGGCCAAGCCATAGATGCATCCAGGGTATAGTGGAGATTTATGCGAACGTACACCCTGAAGATATCGAGGATGAATTATAGGTGGAAATGACTTAAATTTTTTATTTAGGCTGGTTGCCCAGCACTGACTCTTTAGTGAGAGAGCAGGAAAAGTAGGAGGATAACACGATGACGTGGTACTTCACTTTAAAGTACATAAAAGTCTGGTAGTCTGAGTCTGTAGGAATTCAGGAACGATGGGTGACATTCTCTGTGGACAGCCATTAAGTAGACAATGAAGTGTGTGATGTGTAATGGAGTATGTCCTGGTGCCGTCACTTACCTGGGTGTAGTTGTTACAGCAGCTGAGTGTGAAGGTAGCAAGGACTACCGGAAGCCAGAGGTTCCTGACACTGGGGCAGCTGATGTTGGTTCAACTCTTGACTTACTGTAAACCTCCTTCAACTGTAGTCACACGTTGTTACATGTGAGAGTCAGATTGCCACAGCTGATGTTGGTCAACTCTTCACTTACAGTAAAACTCCATCAACTGTAGTCACACATTGTTACTTGTGAGAGTCAGACTGCCACAGCTGATGTTGGTCAACTCTTCACTTACTATAAACCCAGGGTCTTTGTCTGTAGTCACATGCTTGTTTGGAAAATAGGGATGTATTTCAGTATGTTACTCTTCCAAATGCAAACTTAATGATATGTTGACAATTTTGTAGCAACAACGCTCTTGCCTTCAAGACAACTGAAATCAACTCTACCATTGCTGCCATCAGGACAATGAATAGCATCTGCTGACTGAAATTCCTTTTCCTTTATATTGTTGTGATGTGTTGGTAACACATAATTTCTGGTGATTGTGTCGTCACATGTATGTGTGTGTAAGATCTGCATGTTTGATTTCTGTGTATGACTCAGACCATCTGTGTGCAAGCTTACGGTAAATCATGCGCAGACTTGTAGTAAATCAATTCAGTCAGATCTTCATCAGACACAGTGTTTAATTATTGACGGATATCTTATTAGGTTGGCCATTGTTATAGGGGCACCAGCGCAGGATGCAGGAGAGACTGCACGGTTTGGACTACTCAACCCAGGTAGTGGGAAGGTGAGGCTCGTTAATGATTCAACACAGATTATGATGGCCATGTCAGGTATCTCAGGTGTAGCTCACCTGAACAAGTGAGGATGTGGTGAGTGTTGTAGCAGCTACTGACTGTCTGGACTTGTTTGTTGTGTGACATCATTTTCTGTGTGGAACAAGAGAAGAATAATATACTGAACAGCAAAAGAAATGCAAGTTTAAGAAAAATGAAATGTCTTACAAGTAAGTGTTCATGTTTATGTCTTAAATTTAAAAACTTGACTAAAAGCCAGAGCTGCATTTCTTTTGTTGTTCATTATAGTTGTCATGGCATTGCAACACCGACTGTTTATGTAGTAACAGCAGTAGCTCTGTCTGAGTTTGTATGTCAGAGTGTATATCAACTTTTATTGTCTAAAACTGTGTTCCACATGAGATATTGCTTGTGTGAGATCATACGATATATCGTAGATATCATTTTGGGAGTAGATTTTGAACAATGCCCTAACAGTGCTATGATGTCACAATCCTATGACATCACTGCACTGCAAGTTAAATTGTAGTACAGTGTTAAGAGATGTACATTTTTCTTTGAAACCTTATCATGAATGATTTGTATTTGTAACTCTAACTAATTTGTAACTGATTGATATCAGTAGATATAGACACTTGGGTGAGATTTTCTCTGTATATCAATGTATATTTCTGTTCATGTATTTGTTGATCAACCAGTTTTTATGTGTATTTATTGATTAGTTTATTTATTAAACATCTGTTCATGTTTCAGCTGATGTGCCTTGCATATATCAGTTAAGATCCACATTTGCCTGGGGAGATTGATGAGATGTGATGTTTTATTGATGATGTTTCCAGACTCGTGCGGTATCCCACTGGGAGCGTATGGCCATGAAGTTGCTACAGAGGGAGTACGAGGCCGTGCAAGAAGAGATCCATCAACGCCAGATGGCATACCTGGAGAACCGCACCAAGTACATGACGGAGGTGATGGACAGTCACCAGCACGACATGGCGCACTACAACCTGCTGCTCCATAAGCGTGTCCACAGTGCAAAGGGGCCGGTGGAGGACATTGACAAGAGGTTCCTCAGGACCTTCACAAAGGTGGGAGGGTATCTTGGGTACTAAACAGGTTGTATGTGTGTTGAGAGGGTAGTGAAGTAGTGGAGGACATTGACAAGAGGTTCCTCAGGACCTTCACAAAGGTGGGAGGGTATCTTGGGTACTAAACAGGTTGTATGTGTGTTGAGAGGGTAGTGAAGTAGTGGAGGACATTGACAAGAGGTTCCTCAGGACCTTCACAAAGGTGGGAGGGTATCTTGGGTACTAAACAGGTTGTATGTGTGTTGAGAGGGTAGTGAAGTAGTGGAGGACATTGACAAGAGGTTCCTCAGGACCTTCACAAAGGTGGGAGGGTATCTTGGGTACTAAACAGGTTGTATGTGTGTTGAGAGGGTAGTGAAGTAGTGGAGGACATTGACAAGAGGTTCCTCAGGATGGTGTGTCAGTCTAGTCTCTCCTTTCTCTCTTTCCCTCTCTCTCTGTCTGTACCTATCTCTTTTGGAGGTCAATTCAGAATCCTCACAATATTCTGGAACAGAAGCTGAGGTGGACTGTGAGATAATTGCTACAGTTAGGACACAGAGGCATAAAACAGTAATCTCTTGTTTTCTCTTGAATAATTTAGTGATAGTGGAAAACATTTACAGCGTATTAATATAAATAATCAATAGTATGGAGGTCAAGGTCATGACTCTACAGAAAAAATTATTAGGACGTTCTTTAATTCCAGGTACAAAGGTGCTCAGCGAATCTAGTGTACAGTATGTAATATTACTCACTTCACCAATAAAACAGTGTAGAAACAGTTACTGGAACTCATCCTGTGACCACAATGCTCACAGCCCTCTGCCCCATCTTTGTCTTCATCACACCATGTGTCAGCTATACTCCTCCTTTTTCAGTTGAAATTCAGTGATGAGATCTTTATCTGTGTATGTTTCTAGCCATAATGCACAAAGAGTTGTCAGACAAACTGATTTTGTTTGAGTTCACGTCATGCTGTAGTATATATTTCTTCAATGCGAATGGAGTGTCCTTTGTACCCATTCTATTGTTCACTTTCAGGACACAGGATATTTCTTGCCTTTACTTATCATGGAGGACAGTATTACCCAGCAGTTTAGTGCTGGGATAGCAAAATAGTGTAGGTGTGCATTGCCATTGATTGTTGTTTTTTATTTGACAGACCGGATTGAATGGGAAGCGTCCACCTAGTGGAAACCGCAATACTCGATCAAAATCAGCCGGTGTTCAGCGAACTAAACCTAAGGCTCAGGACATTGTTGAGCAAGCTGAGATGACACTGAGGGAGCTGGTCGTACAGCCAAACTCAGGCATGACAACAAACATCAACACTAGCAATGTGGGTAGAGGCATTACAAGCTGTTAATCATAGACTAGAGGTGATACAAGCCATTACTGTATAAATAGAAATCATAGAGTAGAGGCATATTCTTTTTTTAATTTTAAATGCCCTGAAAACAAATACAAATGCAGTGTAGTTTAGTGTAATCCTACTTAACATGTGTTTTCATTACTGATGAGATGTTCTCACACCCGCCACAAATCCTAATGACCAACCTGAGTGACATGCGTCCATAGTGTTTTGATGGCTAATTAATCAATTCACATCAAATGCCTTCCAATAGATTAAGAATGAAATCATGTAGTGGTGTGGTGAACGGTATTGATGTGACACATACACATGCACGTGTGCACAGATCTTTCCGTCTGGATAACTGGATCAATTTTCAATGGAAATCCATGGGAATGGTTTGAAAATTCGCCATCCGGGTCCGGAAGTGTAGGGTCTGGTTAAGCGAGTACAATTAATGACCGTAAGTTTCATTTCACATGAAAATCGTGCGGAAGGCAGGGTTTCCAGACAGGTGGGGGTCCGAGTAAATGGGGTTCTACTGTACACAGAAATCAGAGCATAGTGGTGATACAAGCCATTATAGCTAAAATGGATAGAATTATCAATAACATGCTTGCACATTATCAGAAATGAGCGGGCCACTGTAGCCTGATAATGCTCGCTAAATGCTTGATGACGGGCCATTATCAAGCCCGTTGTTAGGTGACATCATAAGTAGCTCAGCTGTTGAAGTGTAATCACCTATGGCTCATTTGAACTTTAGTTCATTTTTGACATGGCTCACATTCGCCACATGTACCTGTGCCATTATTCACTTTCTTGCCTGTGCCAACCATAACAATTGTGCCATAAATCACAACATACAGCAAGGAAAATATCAACTGGAAGTCTTATGTTGTTGAGCCCTGAAAACAATGGCACCTGATAGCATGGGCAAAGGTCAAGGTCAAATGTCACTCTCAATAGTGACATCATCTGTGTTGTTCTATGACGTGTCTATATTTGTAAAAGGTGTGTCGGTGACCTCCATCATTTGTTGTTAGCAGTAAATGCTTCTAAACCAATGCCATTGTTTTTGTTATTTTATTCAAAATTCTATTCATTTTAGCTATAATAACGGTAGCACTATTTTTCAGGGGATTATCATTTGCAGGTGCTCTCGGTCTTTTCAACTGCACTCCTTCGTCAGGCAGTAAATGAAAGACCTAGGACTTCTGCAAATGATAATGCCCTGAAAAATACCTTTACCCTTTAATTACGGTATACACAGAAATCATAGAGTGAACCAAACATTCAGCTAACTTGCAATCTGTTTTTCATATCTGCTTACCCATGACATCAAGCTGTGTTTGTCAGGGCTGGATTGTTGCTGACGGGGTTCAGTGGGACATTTGTGGACTCTAGAACACAAAACATGGTCATCCATAGTCTGCTGTAAGGATGTTTACACATGCTAAAAGATGTCACAGTGCAGAAAGCAGGTGTTGTCCGTCACTGATTTTCCCCAAAACCCGCCAGAACATCTTGGTGAACAAAGTCATGGAACATGTCAGACATGAAATTGTTGTTCCTCTGGAGGTACACTGGCTGCAGCCTGTGGAGCATCAGGAACATGTCGGACATGAAACTGTTGTTCCTCTGGAGGTATGCTGGCAGCAACCAAAGTAGCATCAGGAATATGTCGGACATGAAACTGTTGTTCCTCTGGAGGTATGCTGGCAGCAGTCTGTGGAGCATCAGGAACATGTCGGACATGAAACTGTTGTTCCTCTGGAGGTATGCTGGCAGCAGTCTGTGGAGCATCAGGAACATGTCTGACATGAAACTGTTGTTCCCCTGGAGGTATGCTGGCAGCAGCCTGTGGAGCATCAGGAACATGTCTGACATGAAACTGTTGTTCCCCTGGAGGTATGCTGGCAGCAGCCTGTGGAGCATCAGGAACATTTCTGACATGAAACTGTTGTTCCTCTGGAAGTATGCTGGCAGCAACCAATGCAGCACCAGGAACGTGTCGGACATGAAACTGTTGTTCCTCTGGAGGTATACTGGCAGCAGTCTGTGGAGCATCAGGAACATGTCTGACATGAAACTGTTGTTCCTCTGGAGGTATGCTGGCAGCAGTCAGTGGAGCATCAGGAACATGTCTGACATGAAACTGTTGTTCCCCTGGAGGTATGCTGGCAGCAGCCTGTGGAGCATCAGGAACATGTCTGACATGAAACTGTTGTTCCTCTGGAGGTATGCTGGCAGCAGTCAGTGGAGCATCAGGAACATGTCTGACATGAAACTGTTGTTCCTCTGGAGGTATACTGGCAGCAACCAATGCAGCACCAGGAACGTGTCGGACATGAAACTGTTGTTCCTCTGGAGGTATGCTGGCAGCAGTCTGTGGAGCATCAGGAACATTTCTGACATGAAACTGTTGTTCCTCTGGAAGTATGCTGGCAGCAACCAATGCAGCACCAGGAACGTGTCGGACATGAAACTGTTGTTCCTCTGGAGGTATACTGGCAGCAGTCTGTGGAGCATCAGGAACATGTCTGACATGAAACTGTTGTTCCTCTGGAGGTATGCTGGCAGCAGTCAGTGGAGCATCAGGAACATGTCTGACATGAAACTGTTGTTCCTCTGGAGGTATACTGGCAGCAGCCTGTGGAGCATCAGGAACATGTCTGACATGAAACTGTTGTTCCTCTGGAGGTATACTGGCAGCAGTCTGTGGAGCATCAGGAACATGTCTGACATGAAACTGTTGTTCCTCTGGATGTTTGTACTTCAGGCATTATGTAATGATAGAGTCCATGTTTGAAGGGTCCAATATATGTATGTGGGTGTGGATGTTGTAGGCGATGTCCGGCCTGTGTGATGCCGACCCTGACAGACAGAAAGTAGATGACCGCTATCTGTCCACCTATGATGACCCCCAAAGATATGCCCAGGTCAGTATATGAGACAGATATGTGAAGGAGAGTATTTCTGCAGGTTAGTATATGAGACAGATCTGTGATGGGGAGATTATTTCCCTTTATTTGTAGAGCAATCTGTTTGACTTGAATGTTGTCTTTGTGGTAGAGCAATCTGCTTTTACCTGAATCCTGTGTTTGTTATAGAGCAATCTGTTTGACCTGAATCCTTTTTTTGTTGTAGAACAATCTGTTTGACCTGAATGCTGTATTTGGACCTGACTCAGTGCAGCGTAAAGCTCGACCTGTGAGTGCTGCCTTCCAGAGGGAGAGGGACACACTTCGGTCTCGACCCCGCAGTGCCTGCTCAACCAATGGGGACAGTAAGTATATGTCAGTTTCAGCTAGCAAATAGACCTACACCTAGTAGCCTAGTAGCTCAGGTGCAGATCAGTGAGTCATTGTTGTCGGTTGTCAGCCAGTAAGTAGAGCTACATCCAGTAACCCTGATGCAGATCAGTGAGTCATTGTTGTCAGTTGTCAGCCAGTAAGTAGACCTACATCTGTTAACCATGCTAGAGATCAGAGAATCATTGTTGTCAGTTGTCAGCCAGTATGTAGAGCTACATCCAGTAGCCCAGGCATAAAGTTGTGGTAAAATCACACCACAGTGCATTACAGACCATTGTTGCTTCAATCATTACCATGACAACATCATCAGTTGAGATAATCCTTGATGTTTAAGGCTTGTACAAGGCATACATTCTTTCTCAGAAGTCCTCCTTGGGGTACATATATAGCATTAAACTGTCCATTTAAAATGCCTACGACAGTTGTAACAATATTGAATAAATATTTTACAAAACAAAAAACTCATTTTTGTCTTGTGAGATTACCCCTACAGGGCCTCTACCCGGGCCCTTTCACAGCCAAGAGCAGGTAACTCTCGCTGTGTACCTCATACCTCACTTTTCATGCTGTCGTCATAGGGGACAGTTGTCCATTCAGCAGCTTTCATATTTAGAGGAAGCTTACGAGTTTGAAGAGAAAAATGAGTGAGAAAGCTACCAAAACCATATGTATGGTTCCTTTTTAACGCACAGGCGCTATTAGGAATTCATATTTCACTCTTTTTGAATCATGAAATGTTGTAACTTTGAGTGGTGGCCGTGGTCTTCAGCCATGTGGCTGACAAGATGGCGGTCGGCACGTACCCTGTGGTTATTTTTTCCAGCCTAATTTTAGGTGTGATTGTAAATACAAACAGGATATTTGTATGTTTGTACCCCACTTTTCCATGGTTGCTATTGTCCGTTTTTGGTAAATAGCTTCATTATTTAACAGTTAAATATCACCCGTGTGTAGTATTGTTTCTGTTAAATACTCATGTGTTTGTTGGATTGACAGGACTTGCTATTAGTCATAGCACAGTTCTGTTTTTTCCAGTTCAAGGGGTGCGCTACTTGTAGCGCTAAACTTCCTCCACAGGATAGGCATCTTGTGTGCCTTCGTTGCCTGGCGGAAGAGGGTCTTGACGAGCAAGGATGTACATAGCGTCGGGCCGCTCGGCTCTGCTCGGGCCTCTCTCTCTTACGGATGTTCCCTCGACCGATACCCCGGAGCTATCCTTAGATGAAAGATCTGAGGTGTCGTTCATGGGGGGTTGCGTTGAGGAGATCATGGAGGAGGGGGAGGACCGGGGTGGGCCGAGCGAGTCTTCCTTTTCGCTCCTTCGTTGAGGCAGGTTCGGGAACGCAGAGCTTCCATCCTGCCTCAGGTCTTGTTGCTTTGGCGACACCTGAACCCGAGGAGTTCCGTCTACCGGGTATGGCATTCGCCCCAGTCAAGGTGGCGGATTCTCGGCTTCGCATCCTCCCTTCCATTTTGGGTTATTAACCCTCTTCTCACAGGTGCGTGGTCGCGTTTCGATTTACCGGAACTAGACCATCGCTACCTCATGGGTGATCTCAGCTTGTATAACCCTCCAGTGGTCGACGACTGTATCTATGCATCGGTCGCCCTGGGGGGTTTGTCAGGCAGCTCTTTAGCCTCGGCTAAACAGGGGCGACGCCTACCACCATTTACGTCTAACGTTACTGCCCACAAATCAGCATACCTTTCGTGCAAGGAGCAGTATCGTAACGCAGCTCAGTGTCTTAAGGTGACAATACACGCTGCATACACCTCACTGTTGCAGGGTCAGCTTGTGGACAGCGGGGGTGTTGAGGAGGAGTGTACTTACACTCACACAGCAACTTACGGAGGTGCAGTCTCATCTGTCGGCAGTTATGGGCCTCCGTAGGTTGTGGCTGTCTGTGGCACGCTATTCGCCAGCCACTCAACATGCGCTCATGTCACTGCCCTTCCGGATGGGGTCTACTCTCGTTCCGGGAGCGGTATCGGTTGTCCAGGAGGCCGCGGAGACTGTGTCTACATTCAAGGAATCCAAGCCCTTGCTAGAAAATCCTCACACATCTTGTACACAGCCCTTGCAGGCGCGGAAGGGCAAGGGCAAGGGCAAGGGCAAGGGCAAGGGCAAGGGCAAGGGCAAGGGCAAGGGCAAGGCTGCGGCGCCCCAGCAGCCTTTTCCGAGGAAGGGGAAGTCGGCCCCGACTTCCCAGTAAGTCATCCTCCGGAGCCCTTGCAAGTGAACCCGAATCAAGCAGTCGGAGTACTGCCGAAGTCGGGTATTCATTGTCTCCTGCCAAACCTCCCTCTGGGTGGCCGCCTTTCTCATTTCCTGTCAGAATGGGAAAAGGTGACCTCCAACCCCTGGGTCCTTCCCACACACAGGGACGGCCACTTACCACAGTGGAAGAGAAAGCTGCCTCCCTTTTCTGGGATCCGTTGCACTCCTCTGCCGGTAGTTCCGGAGAAAGCCGTGGTTCTCTGCGCCGAGGTCCAGTCCTTACTGGACAAGGCGACCATTGAGGTGGTTCCGGGGGGTCAGGAACAAGAGGGATTTTATTCCACTTATTTCCCGGTCACCAAAAAGGACGGAGGGTTCAGGCCAATTCTCAATCTATAAGGTCTGAACAGTATACTGCAGATACCGTCATTCAAGATGGAGACACCACGGTCAGTGATCTCATCTGTAGAAGGAGGCGACTGGCTTACGTCCATCGACCTCAAGGAAGCGTACCTGCATGTCCTGATGCATCCCGAGTTCAGGAAGTACCTGCGGTTTTCCTTCGACGGGGGATCAGTTTCAGGTGCTTCCCTTTGGCATCGCTACGGCTCTGAAGGTATTCACCAAGCTTATGTTAATCCCAGCGCAAGTGGCCAGGTCACAGGGCAGGTGTTGCCACCCGTACCAGGATGATTGGCTTCTACGAGCACTTGCTGCTCACTTGAGTCGAGACGCAACATTCGCGGTAATGTGTATTCTCGCCAGGTTGGGCTGGATTATCAACCTCAAGAAGTCGGACCTAGTTCCTACACAGCATCTGATCTTCTTAGGCGCACGGTTCGACAATTCCTCGAGTCCCCCTCGGCTTCTTGGTTTGGCTCCAGTTGCTAGGCAACATGGCAGCGATGGTGGACATTATTTGGAGGGTGTGGTTTGCGGATGTGACCCATTCAGTACGCTTTGGCGCGGATGTGGTCCCATGGCCAGAGTTACGAGATGATTCTCCTCACTCCAAAGTGGCTACTTCCTCATTTACGGTGGTGGACAGTGGTAGGGAATCTATCAAGGGGGTTGCCCCTGGACACTCCCTCACCAAGTTTCTCGATTCAGACGGACACTTCCCTCACAGGGTGGGGCGGCGTACTGGGCGCTCAGTCAGTTTCGGCTCTCTGGTTACAGCACGAAACGCGCCTGCACATCAATGTGATCGAATTGAGAGCTGTCCGGCTAGTGTTCCAACACTTTCGGGAGACGGTTCGCGACTGTGTGGTACGTCTAGAAATGGACAACCAGACGGCAATGACCTATAACCTGAAACAGGGCGGTACAGTTTCTCCGTCCCTCCTAGAGGAGGCGTGGCACTTTCTACAGTGGTGCAACCGGTTCAAAGCTGGTTTCCGGTCTCAAAGCTGATTTCCGGTTATGATAAGGTTTCTGGCACTGCCTCCTGTCCTTTTACCCTTTCGACCGGACTTACTATCTCAGAACGGAACGCCGCACCCGAATCTCAGGATTCAGTGGGTGGCCTGGCCGCTGTCCGGAATCGCCTCTAAGCGAGCAGAATTCCTGCACAAGTTGCAGACACAATTCTGGCTTCGCAGAAGGATTCGACAAACGTTCAATGTGAGGATAGATGGGCCTGTTATGCACCCGGGTGTGTCGACAGAGGGGTTCTTGATCCCTTTTCTTTAACTTTAGTTGAAGTACTGGAATTTTTGCAGTCCCAGTTAGAGTCAGGTCTAGCCGCGTCTACTATCAGGGGCTATTCAACAGCCATTTCGGCGTTTCATATTCCTGTCGACGGTGCTCTCTTGGGGCAGCACCCTCTTGTACAGCGCTTTTTAGCAGGTGTGGATAGGGTCCGTCCGACTGTCTGGCGGATTAGTCCTCCGTGGGACTTGTCAGTCGTTCTTGACTGGTTGTCCGGTCCTCTTTTTCACGAGCTATGGTCTCTTTCTCTCCAGCTGTTAATGTGGAGGGCTTGTGGTGGTAACATCCGGCAGGTGGGTGGGTGCAATGTCAGCGGATCCTGCCCTGACCGTCTTTCACAAAGACAGGATCAGTATTAGACTGCCAGATTCTTACCGTCCTAAGATCGCAGGCGCTTTTCATGTTGCAGCGCCTATCGAGCTCCCTAAGCTCATGCAGCCTCCCTCATCCGGTACCTCTCTTGACGTGCTCACGTCTTAGATGTCCGTAAGACCCTCAGGGCTTATATCAAGCGAACTGCTGATATCTGAAAAGATAACCAGTTGTTTTGTTGTTATGGTGGGGGGGAGAGCTGATCTGCCGGCAAACAAGCAAACCATATCTAGGTGGCTTGTCTCTGCCATTTGTATGGCGTATACTCATAAAGGGTTTACAATCCCTAATGGGTTAAAGGCTCATTCTATTAGGGCAGTGGCTACGTCACAGGCTTATGCCGCGGCTCTGCCCATTGAGGAGATCTGCTCAGCATCAATTTGGAGCCAACCGAGCACGTTTATCCGTCACTACCAGCTGGACAAACATTCACGTGAACGTGCTCGGTTTGGCGATACAGTTCTCACCAGTGGGCAGAGTCGTGATTCCCCTTGCTGAGGGAGCTTATGAGATCTCGACTTTGTTTAACATGACACGTTCCAGGTGATGGGTTTTCATGAAACCATTCTTTTTTATTGGTGACGGGTACCCTCTGGTAGTGGTATTTTTAAAAAAAAAAAAGAACTACCTATAGACGTTTTTTCACTTTAGCGTCAACATACGCTCTTATTCACCTTTGCACTGTTATTACCGACACTGCTTCACTGGTTTGGGGGAATATTTACAGTGTATGGCACGAGGTGTTGTCATATGTCCATCACGTTTGGGGTTTGTTGTCGATTGGCTCTTTCGGCCCTATATTTGCCACGCCCCCACCTGATTGACATCAGCAGTTTGGTGATTGGGTAAGTGTATTTCTCTATCTCTCGCAGCTTCGGCAGTGTGTGAGAATGTGAGCAGGGTACACATTAGCAGACAGAATGCCTCTCCTGACTCACGTTCGTTGGGAGTCTGTCTTATGCTATATATGTACCCCAAGGAGGACTTCTTCTGAAAAAGAATTATACAAACCTTCAGAGGTTATGAATACTTTGAAGAATGTCCTCCTTGGGGTATGACCACCCACCTCCCCACATTCTGTGCATGAAAAGTGAGGTATGAGGTACACGGCGAGAGTTACCTGCTCTTGGCTCTTAAGGGGCCCCGGTAGAGGCCCTGTAGGGGTGGTCTCACAAGACAAAAATGAGTTTTTTGTTTTGTAAAATATTTATTCAGTATTGTTACGACTGTCGTAGGCATTTTAAATGGACATTTTAATGTTCTGTATGTACCCCAAGGAGGACATTGTTCAAAGAATTTGTAAACTCTACAGGTTTGTATAAATTTTTAAACGTATCCTATCCTTGACATTTATCTACCTCCACTTCGGTGTCAGCCGATTATGAACCGTTAGAAGATAAAGACTTTGAGCATGTTACCTTTGAGACCTTATCCTTCTCACTTTGGCTGCTGCGGCTCGTATTTCTGAGGTGCATGCTTTGGATGTCTCTTGGGTTCGTTTTGAAGGTCCACTCATGCAAAAGTCTCTCGCGGTTTGAGGTGGGGTGTCCCCGCCAAGAACGAGTTGCCAGGTCTACATTGGTGGGCAGAGATGACACTTAAGATTTATCCTTGTGCATGGTTCCTGCCCTGTGGATTTATCTACGTGCCTCTCAGGACTGCCGCAGGCTACACAAGAGACTCTTCATTCTGTTGTCCTCAGCCTCCACTTTAGTAGTCTTTCATATGACGCTAGCATTCTGGATGGGGTCTACCATCCTGCGAGTATACCAGGTTGTGAACCTCCCTCCACCATCGACAGCAAGACCTCATGAGACATGAGGGCTTGCCTCCACTATGGCGCTTCACAGGTACTGTTCTCTCCAGAACATTATGGCAAGATGGTTTTTGAGGTCGGATACGGTGTTCGCATCTCATTACCCTTGGGACCTCTCCGTAACAGACGTGGAAGGACCTCATCAGTTTTGCCCTCTGGTCCTGGCACAGCATTTGTCATACCTTAGTACTTTTTCATATGGGCTAGATCATTCTCACTTAGGGATCTAGTGCGTGTTTACACTGTCATACTGGAGATGTGCCAGACTGCAGGACCAGTCTTGTGTTACAAGCAGAGATGATCGACATCCTGCTTACTGACAATCTACTCTCAGTTACGTCAATGAAGTGTTGATTTCTGATTAGTATATGGTTTTTGAAGCATTCTGCTCCAAAGTCCTTTCTCACCTTTGGTAAGTTAGGGAGAGTGGTACGGACCGTTTAACTATTTGAACAACCAGGCTATTCCCTATTTCACCGCTTCCAGCATGTGTCTGTGGGGGATAGTTTCGAAGCAGGGACTGGCCAGATCACTGGGGTCATCTGACAAAATTGTTGGGCCGCGGGGTGTTCTTGCCAGACTATGTCCATTCGCCTGTCAAAATGTTGCAGCTGAAAACCATGTTAACCCAGGAGCACCCACTCCTTGGAGTTTTGTACCGTGTAAGCCAAGGGGTTATCTGAAGCAACCCATCACAAGTGTGGAGTTAACATACCAAGAGTTGATGCTTCTCCTGGCCTCCTTGTGTTATGCATACTCTTGTTGGCAGAGTTGTCAGGGTAATCAGGGTAATCTATGGCCATCCAGCCAACTGTGGAATATTGCATAACACGTGAGATAGGAAAAGTTTAAAAGTATGGAAATTTTAACAATAAATTTATATACTTATCCTATCTCACACTATAGATGCATGAGTGGCTGAGCATGCTGCACAAGCTTAATGATGATTGTAAACCAAAAGTCACTGTGTTCTGTAATGTAATATGATTGGTTGAAAAACATGATCTAATGGTATTAGATTCCGGAAACTGCAAGACTACTTACTGCGTACTGACACATAGAAACCTCGCAAACAATTGTTTTGTTGCGTCATCAACAGTGTTGACGTCATTCAAATCATATTGTGACGTGAAGTTAGAATGACGTCACAAATGAGCAACTCCAGATGCTACCATGGGAACCAGCTGAAACGGCCAGCTGATGACACTTCACTGCTGTACTCGTTCTCGATGTAGACGAGTGCAGACAGTAAAACCCTTTGGTTTACTTTTGTGTTTACAATGTCGATAAACATCATGTGTTGGCCAATTTCTTGGTGTTATTGAGTATTTGAAGCACGGGAATATTTCATTTGAAACCTCCGGCTGACGCCTTCGGTTCCAAATGCATTCCCGTGCTTCAAATACTCAATAACACCCGGAAATTGGCCAACACATGATGTTTATCTCCTAATTGACAGGTGTTGATATGAGGGTAAGGGCAGAGGTAGGGTGGTCAGAGGCCAACAAGTTTGATTAGCTTAAAGCACATTCTACACATGGTCGGAGAACAAGAAGAGAGCTGCATAACATGAGATAGGATAAGTATATGCATAAACAATTTATGGTTAAAATTTCTGTTCCATATCCAAAGATACAAAAGTGAGTTTCTCTTTTTATTCCATGTCAAAAAACAGCAGACAGTTGATATTAGCCATGGTGACCCAAGTCCAGTCAGGAGCTACACATGTAATGTTTGTTTGCAGCTTTTATCACCCAGAAGTTTGAGCGCCCCTTGAAGTACGAGACAACTCGACCTGTGTCCTCCAGGGAAAATGGCAGCCAGCTGAGACAGAGGCGACACAGTGGTACAGACAAACAGCGTGTACACAGTGCCACTGTCAGACAGCAACACAGAAACCAAGGCCACAGGCGTTTTTCTTTCAGTGAGGCAGAATCAGTAGCACGAGACCAGAGCGAGGAACCAACACCAGCACAAGAACATCAGATGAAACCAGAGGCACAGGGGACCTCCCAGAAGCATCTCTCGGCAGAGCAGATCGCAGCACGGACACGAGCAGCCCAGTTGCAGCAGCGGATTGATGCCGTGACAAAGCCACCGCCATGTGTGGAGCAATTTGAGCAGGAGCTGCAAGAGATGAGCTCCCTGGAGAAACAGTTCCGACAGTCGACCCTGCAACTGCAGAAGAAGCTGGGTATTGATGACAGGGGCCTGTTATGGTGAGGACCAAGTGCAGGAGTACACTGTCAACCTCTTGTGAGAGTGACTACCCTTTGTTGAGATATGAAACATCCATGAAAGGAAATTGCATTGGGCGAACCCAGTCTGTTATATTGTTATTACTAATATAATGAACTAGCTATTAACAATTTGATTGATGTTAACCTGTATTTTGTAAAATGCAACTTGTTAATCTAGGGAGCCCTGGTAGGCCTAGAGATGCAATAATAGTGTCTAATGAGTACCTAGGGTTGATATTCCATGTGATATTTAATGATGTCCATCTTCCCTCCACCTGTACAATAGGACCACCTCTATACAGCGGAATAACTGTCTCCCCTCCACCTGTGCAATAGGACCACCTCTATACAACAGGACATCAATCTCCTCTCCACTTGTACAATAGGACCACCTCTATACAAGACAGCAATCTTCCCTCCACCTGTTAAATAGGACCACTTTTATATAACAGAATAACTGTCTCCCCCTCCACCTGTACAATAGGATTACTTGTATACAACAGAACATCTTCCTTCCACCTGTACAACAGGACCACCTCTATACAACCATCTTGCTGGCACCTGTACAATCGGACCACTTCTATACAACAGATCTTCCCTCCACCTGTGCGGTAGGACCATCTTTATACAATCATTTTCTCTCCACCTGTACAATAGGACCACCTCTATACAACCATCTTCCCTTCACCTGTACAACAGGACCACCTCTATACAACAGGACATCTCCCACCTCCTGTACAATAGGACCATATCTGTACCATAGGTTAACATCTCCACCTTCACCTATACAATAGGACCACCTCTATACAACCAACTTCCCTCCACCTGTGCGGTAGGGTCACCTCTATTCCACCATCCTCTGCCTGTACAATAGGACCTCCTCTATACAACAAGACATCTCCCACCTCCTGTACAATAGGACCACGTCTATACCATAGGTTAACATCTCCCCCTTCACCTATACGATAGAACCACCTCTATACAACCATCTTCCCTCCACCTGTGCGGTAGGACCACCTCTATACAATCATTTTCTCTCCACCTGTACAATAGAACCACCTCTATACAACCATCTTCCCTTCACTTGTACAATAGGACCACCTCTGTACAACAGGACATCTCCCCTCCACCTGTACAACAGGACCACCTCTGTACAACAGGACATCTCCCCTCCACCTGTACTGTAGAAGCACCATTTTATGACAGGACAGCATCTCCCCTCCACCTGTAGAATAGGACCACCTCTATACAACAGGACAACATCTCCCCTTCACCTGTACGGTATGACCACCTCTACACAAGAGGAAAACCAAGCATGTGATATAGTGCATTCCGTCCAGTTGGGACTGAGTGATTTTAGTTTTAGACGGTTTTACCAGTATTCCAGCAATGTCATGGTGGGGGACAGCAGAAATGGGCTTCACACATTGTACCAATGTGGAGAATCGAACCCAGGTCTTTTGCAATACAAGCAAACACTTTGTCCACTATGCTACCCCACTGTCCTGTTGAATGAACCATGTATGTGATATAGTGCATTCCATTCAGTTACGCTGCTTAAAGGAATTTACAGCATGTACAGTTTGTGCCTCTTTAGAAATTGTCATTAGCTGGATTGAGTCATTTTACTGTAAACAGCATATCTGATTGTGAGTCATTTTACTGTAAACAGTATATCTGATTGTAATACCCTGCTGTTAAACCATGACTGGATCTTTTGACATTGATGTTGCCCCAGTTATGGTTAGTAACTCAGAACACCGTTTCTTGCCATAAAATGAAATTACACATTCAATTCAAAATTGCTCCTAACAGATTGTATGTATTTGTGGTAATATTTCTTCGAGTTTTCCATTTTATCTGAGCATCTGCGTTTTATCATTTTATCATGACAGACATGTTGTTTCCAGTCACAGGACCAAATTGACTCACTCCCTCACTGTGTCTTGAAAACACCTGACAGTTTCCAGGTCAGTAGCCCACCCACCCAGTGTTCAAAACACTGTTTAGAGCATGGCAACTCATTTTCCAACATCTTAATGTATGTTCTGTATGAATCTGCTTTATTTGTAAGAGATGGTGATAGGCAGTGCCTTACCTCAAAACATTTGCTGTTCATCAGCCTAACATACATTCAACCTCCCTGTGAACAGCTGATCCAGACTACTCAACTGTTCACATATTGAGTTGGTGAAATGTACCCAGTCTGACTGTGTTCACATAATTGGTGATGAGTTGGTGAAGTGTAGCCAGTCTGACTGTGTTCACATAACTGGTGATGAGTCATGACGTGTACCCTGTCTGACGGGTCACATAATTGGTGATGAGTCAGTGAAGTGTACCCTGACTGTGTTCACATGATGAGTCAGTGAACTGTACCCTGACTGATTTGTGTCTTCACACCTTATCCTATAGAAGCCTGATGCATGTATCTATGAATGTGTTAATGTTTTAAGTGTCTTGTTTAATATATAGTATTTGCTGAATTTTATGTTTTTGAAATGCAGATATTTGTAATAAACAAGATTGTTTCAAGGAATGTGATTTTCTTCATGGACGAATGACAACATCTTTGTCACATCTCTCTCTTGAGTTGCAGTGTTATGAAGGAAGCAGAGCAGAACAAGGTCTTCACACTGTTCCACTGGACAATGTTATTGTGAGCTTTGATATATCAACATACAGTATGTGTCCAAGACCTGCATACCTTCTTTCCACACAAAGCTGATGTGTAGCAACACTGGAATACATACCACAGTAGCATCAAACCCACTGCAGCAGGACAAAATAGTTCAACCTACCCAGACAGCATCACCCAACTCAGCATGACAACATTTTCTAGGCACATAACGAAATTGCATACAAAAATTTAACATCTAAATTCATCAGACCTGTGTAGACACATAAGGATTTAAACTCAGAGATTATTGACATGTATCCAACATGCATGCACGTGCCGCGTTCCGTGACGTCAGTGGTTTCACCTTGAGGTGTTCAATACTTTGTTGCATGTGCATTCCGGGAAAGAGAAACAACAAATGAATGCCACATAATACTGTCGCTTTGGAAAGCTCAACCCCTGCAATCGTTCAGAAAATTATAGGGCTTTTGAAATGCATAGCATGCCACGGCTAATGTCTACACGTCATGAGGCCATTGGGATGGTTTGTGGGGGGGGGGGGGATGTCTCAACGACAAGTGGATGCACATTTCCACTGCTACCGGAACACCATTTCTGCACTGGTGAGACGCTACCACATTCTGGACGTCCACGTGTAACAGGACAGATAGATAAGGGTGACCCATTTTTGCCACAGATTTGTCGGAACAAACTTAAGTTCTTACTCAAATCTCAAACTGGCCAGCTATCAACGACATTATAAAGAGGATAATGTGAGGCCTGAAAGGATAACGTGCAAACACTTGATTCCTCCGACACGGTTTCCAAAGGGTTGCTGCAGTCGATCAACCCTCTCTCAACCCTAGCCGTGTTTCTCCGATGGCGTTGTGCCCTCCTCCTGTACGCCATATTTATCTCAAATAATGACTTAAGTTGCCTACCTAGCAGACTCAAATAATTTAAGTCTTTAACTCGAGTTGAGTCGAAAAAACTCAGTTTTGTTTGAGAAATGCATTTTATTGAGTTTTCTCAATTTTGAGTAAAAACTCAGACTTAAGCCTGAAAGCAGACTTAAGTTTGTTTCAAGAAATCATCGCCAGACCACGACTTCCTGGCACACGACCTATCCTGACACAAAGTCATCAACAAGCTTACCGAATGTGATGCTGAAATCAAGTCCGTAGACCCTTGTTTTAGTGGAGAATGGTTGTTTTAAGAGATGAGCCCAGGTTTAACAGTTCCATTTGGGGTGGAATAACGGCGCGCCAAAACTCCTTTGGTGATTGTTCAGGGCAGCTTAACTGGTGTGAGCTACAGGGATCAGATTCTTCGACCTGTGGCAATTCCTTTTCTGCCACATCATGACCCTGGGTTAACATACGCCTAGGGTTGCTATGTACCACAACACTGGCTTACTGCACTGGTCTGCAAATTCACCAGATATCTAGAGCAAGTTTCAGATGAGACGGATCGACGTCTATGACGGCTTCTTCACCCGCCAGATGACATCCTTGACGTTGCAACAGAACTTGAGAGAATCTGCTTGACATCCCACAAGCCTTCCTTGCACGTCTGATAGGCTATATGCATGCACTGCTGTTCTCAATGCCAATAGTGGACATACCCGTTATTGAGCTTGTGACATGGTCGTTTGACCCCTGTCCCGCTTGTGGACTCGTGACGTCATTGTGATTGACTTTTCAATTGAAATTCTCCCGACCTCTTATGGTCTCATGCTCCCTCCATTTAAATCTTTATTTACCTTTGACATTGGTATTGTACTTATCAACTTGGGCTAATATTTTGATAATGCACAGTTTCTTTATGTGCGTAGTATTGTTCAACATACACAAACATCACCCAACTCTGCCACTCCGCCCAGCATGACAACATACTTCAACATACACAGACAAACATCACCCAACTCTGCCACTCTGCCCAGCATGACAACATACTTCAACATACACAGACAAACATCACCCAACTCTGCCACTCCGCCCAGCATGACAACATACTTCAACATACACAGACAAACATCACCCAACTCTGCCTCTCCGCCCAGCATGACAACATACTTCAACATACACAAACATCACCCAACTCTGCCACTCCGCCCCGCATGACAACATACTTCAACATACACAGACAAACATCACCCAACTCTGCCACTTCGCCCAGCATGATAACATACTTCAACATACACAGACAAACATCACCCAACTCTGCCACTCCGCCCAGCATGACAACATACTTCAACATACGCAGACAAACATCACCCAACTCTGCCACTCCGCCCAGCATGACAACATACTTCAACATACACAGACAAACATCACCCAACTCTGCCACTCCGCCCAGCATGACAACATACTTCAACATACACAGACAAACATCACCCAACTCTGCCTCTCCGCCCCGCATGACAACATACTTCAACATACACAAACATCACCCAACTCTGCCACTCCGCCCCGCATGACAACATACTTCAACATACACAGACAAACATCACCCAACTCTGCCACTTCGCCCAGCATGACAACATACTTCAACATACACAGACAAACATCACCCAACTCTGCCACTCCGCCCAGCATGACAACATACTTCAACATACGCAGACAAACATCACCCAACTCTGCCTCTCCGCCCAGCATGACAACATACTTCAACATACACAGACAAACATCACCCAACTCTGCCTCTCCGCCCCGCATGACAACATACTTCAACATACACAGACAAACATCACCCAACTCTGCCTCTCCGCCCAGCATGACAACATACTTCAACATACACAGACAAACATCACCCAACTCTGCCACTCCGCCCAGCATGACAACATACTTCAACATACACAGACAAACATCACCCAACTCTGCCACTCCGCCCAGCATGACAACATACTTCAACATACACAGACAAACATCACCCAACTCTGCCACTCCGCCCAGCATGACAACATACTTCAACATACATAAACATCACCCAACTCTGCCACTTCGCCCAGCATGACAACATACTTCAACATACACAGACAAACATCACCCAACTCTGCCACTCCGCCCCGCATGACAACATACTTCAACATACACAGACAAACATCACCCAACTCTGCCACTCCGCCCAGCATGACAACATACTTCAACATACACAGACAAACATCACCCAACTCTGCCACTTCGCCCAGCATGACAACATACTTCAACATACACAGACAAACATCACCCAACTCTGCCGCTCCGCCCAGCATGACAACATACTTCAACATACACAGACAAACATCACCCAACTCTGCCACTCCGCCCAGCATGACAACATACTTCAACATACACAGACAAACATCACCCAACTCTGCCACTCCGCCCAGCATGACAACATACTTCAACATACACAGACAAACATCACCCAACTCTGCCACTCCGCCCAGCATGACAACATACTTCAACATACTCAGACAAACATCACCCAACTCTGCCACTCCGCCCAGCATGACAACATACTTCAACATACTCAGACAAACATCACCCAACTCTGCCTCTCCGCCCAGCATGACAACATACTTCAACATACACAGACAAACATCACCCAACTCTGCCACTCCTCCCAGCATGACAACATACTTCAACATACTCAGACAAACATCACCCAACTCTGCCACTCCGCCCAGCATGACAACATACTTCAACATACACAGACAAACATCACCCAACTCTGCCACTCCGCCCGGCATGACAACATACTTCAACATACACAGACAAACATCACCCAACTCTGCCACTCCGCCCGGCATGACAACATACTTCAACATACACAGACAAACATCACCCAACTCTGCCACTCCGCCCGGCATGACAACATACTTCAACATACACAGACAAACATCACCCAACTCTGCCACTCCGCCCAGCATGACAACATACTTCAACATACACAGGCTAACGTCTTCCTTCAAAGCTTTACTTTACTTTATTAGTCATTAGACATTGAATATATTTCACATTTAATTCGATAATTACCTCCTTGGTTTTATGATTTACCATATACAAGGCTGTGTTTTCTTGAAGACACGAAGCTATTCATTGTCTCAACAAACGTTCCCTACCCTCCATCCCGCGACACTGACCTCCTTGAGCTCACACAACAAATGTTACCCTTTTGACAGTTAACAACCGTTGGTACTTGTGTCAGCCTTTTCGATTAAATCCATATTGCACAAGGCTTACCAAGTCGGAAATGAGAATCGCCCCGACCGGGAATACCATCAGGAGTAATCCCGGGAGGCCTATAGTCACGGAGGACACGCGGGGGTCTGAAACACTTAACGTCTTAAGTGTGCGGGTGTACTTGCTTTTCCTCTCAACCCCGTTGTGCAGGTCCGTCAGTGGCTGGTTCAGCGTCATGTTCTGTCGCCGTAAGTCCACACATCGACAGACACACGTCATCCCGCGCGTTCGGCCATACCTATCCACAGCAACTGGAGTTGTCAGAGTCGTAGGTGTTGTTGTGGTAGCGGCTGTTGTGTACAGGGACGCCACTGATAAAGCCCTAGAAGCTGTTGTCTCAGACGTGGATGGTGGTAACTGGCTGGATGTCGGATCAGTTGATGGGCTAGTTGTAGGGTTAACTGATTGTATGGATGTTGTGCTAACCACTTGCAGAGCTGCTTGTCCTGCGGAGTAAAACGTTGGATGTTAATGCTGGCACGTAACCTAACCCACAGCTGAATAAAAGTCTTTGGACTTGGAGTGCCCAACAGTTACGCCGCTTCTCAGCATGCTTTCCTTATCACTGCATTATCCATCCACCTGGTTGAACGCACGCACCTCTTTCGAAAAGTTTCGGAGTGGATCTTCCAAGATACATAAACTCTCTGTACTTTCATGAACACGTGATATGCATGGTAACGAATGAAACCCTCGTATATTGTACGACAGGTCGTCTACATTTATATTGTACGACTGGTCATCTATGTTTTATTTTGTATGTGCACTACAGTTTTCAGAACTTATTTGTAGGACAACAACACTGTAAATAAAGTTTTCCTGTCGTGGCAAGACAAAAATTCAGAATATTAGAGACCAAATTTGAGCCACATATCCTGCATCAACATCTACAGGAGCTGATGCATGCCATCGTGGAAAAATCAGGACGACTGGGTGCCAGTGTTTGGGTGCATCTTTTATTGATGGTGCTGGAAGTTTCTACTTCCACAATAATCATCAGGAGAGAGAGGTACGTACCCATGCATACACAACCCCCACCTCTCTGGATCCGCCGATGTAAACTTACAAATCTCTACAATACATGCTGCTTCATTGAATGTTGTATTTTGCAGCAACAACTTTCTTTGACGATGTTGGAATGAAAAAATGGTAAATACGTTATTGGAGCTATTCGTTGCGAATACCGAACAAGGGTGCTGGGCACCTTTCTGCATTGAAATCATTTTGGTTTTCATCAGTTGAGGTTGATCTCCTAGATAACGGTTCAACTACCTGTACAGGTAATGTTGGGGAGTTCCCAGGAACCGTTGCTGAGACAGATACTGTGGGTGTCGCCGGTAAGAGACACGAAGCCGGCAGCACAGGTGTAGACAGCAACGTGATTCTCCGTCGTTCCTGTCAACGTCGTTGTCGTGTTGTCCACAGGCGGCGGCTGGCCACAGTCCACTGTCACAATGAAAGTACCGTGTCATATCACAAGGAATATAACCCCTAGAATATAGACGATTGTACCATCCGCTTGAGGCACAGAATTAGACTCGTCGAATTAGTTACGGAAGAACCCAAACCTTACAATACCCATTCACTTGGGAGAACTAGAACCTTACAATACGGTACCTATTCACTTGGGAGAAGTAGAACCTTAATCTACCTGTTCGCTTTGGAGAACTAGAACCTTACAATACGGTACCTATTCACTTGGGAGAAGTAGAACCTTAATCTACCTGTTCGCTTTGGAGAACTAGAACCTAACAATATCGTACCTATTCACTAGGGAGAAATAGAACCTTACAATACCGTACCTGTTCGCTTGGTAAGACTAGAACCTTACAACGCAGTGCCCATTCACTTGGGAGAATTATAATCTTACAATACTTATTCGTTTGGGCGAACTAGAACTTATTATACACATTCTCTTAGGAGAACTAGAATTGTACAATACCTATTCGCTTGCGAGAACTAGAACCTCACAATAATGTTGTGTTGTTGGACAGTTACACCTTTACTTACACTTGTTACACTTGTTACACTTGTTCATACTGCTGGACAGTTACACCCGTACTAGTGCTAGAAGGTACACCTGTACTTCACGATGGGACAGATGCACCTGTACTACTTAACGCTGGACAGTAATACTTGTGCTTACTGCTAGACCGTTACATCTGTGTTTACTGCTGGACAGATACAATTGTACTTACTCGTAATGCTGACAGTTAC
Organism: Haliotis asinina; assembly: GCF_037392515.1. Taxonomy (NCBI): domain Eukaryota; kingdom Metazoa; phylum Mollusca; class Gastropoda; order Lepetellida; family Haliotidae; genus Haliotis; species Haliotis asinina. The sequence goes on from NC_090291.1 coordinate 7,998,940, forward strand.
ACCTATAGTTAATGCTGGATAGTTACACCTGTAGTTAATGCTGGACAGTTACACTCGTTCTTAAGGCTGGATAGTCACATCTGTACGTAATATGTTGGAATTACATACGTCTGCTGAGAGGATCAGAACCTTACAATACGTATTCACTTGGAATAACTAGAACCTTACAATACGGTACGTATTCGCTTGAGAGAACGAGAACCTTAAAATACCTAAAAGTTGGGGAGACCAGATTGGGTTGCTGTACTTACTGCTGGACAGTTACACCTGGACTGCTGGACATTAATACTTGTACTTATTGCTGGATAGTAATACCTGTGCTTACCTTTGGACAGATACACCTGTACTTAGCCCTGGACAACTTCACAAGTACTTACTGTTGGACAGTATCACCTGTACTTACTGCTGGACAGTATCACCTGTACTTATTGATTTACAGTATCACCTGTACTTACTGATTTACAGTATCACCTGTACTTACTGATTTACAGTAACACCTGTACTTAGACCTGGAGAGTTACACAAGTACTTACTGCTGGACAGCTGCACTTGTATTTACTGCTTTATAGATACATCTGTAATTACAGAGCGACATTGACACCTGTATTCTCAACTGGACAGTTCCACCTGTAATTACAGCGGGACAGTATCACCTGTACTTACCGCTGCAGTTCAGACAAGAAACAGTCCAGGTCCCGCCCCCCTGGCACGTGCTTCTTCTGTCCCCAGAGATCCACGTGAAGCCCGACCGACAGTCGTACCTCGCCTGACCGCCTTGGTAGTGAGACGTAAACTCTGTGACATCAGCGTTCTTTACAGGAGGGGGGTCCCCACACGACACTGAAGCAGCAGCACTAACAATCATGTCTCTTACGTAATTAAGGCGAGTGTGTCCACTGGCAGATATATCAGTACCCAGAAACATACCGCCCTACACAACGCGGCCTGAAGTTATACCACCTTGGGAATCAGTACACAGAATTGTACCGCTTTGCACAAAACCACCTGGAGTTATACCGCCATGGGCATCAATACCTAGAATTGCACCACCTCGCACAACACGGCCTGGAATTATACCACCTTGGGCATCAGTACATAGAATTGTACCGCATTACACAACACGGCCTGAAGTTATGCCACCTTGGACATCAATGCCTAGAATTGTATCATATTTCACAACCTGTCCTGGAGTTATACCACCTTGGACATCAGTACACAGAATTGTACCGGATTGCACAATGCGGCCTGGAGTAATGCCACCTTTGGCATCAGTACACAGACGTGTACCGCTTTGCACAACACGGCCTGGAGTTATACCACCTTGGGCACCAGTACAAAGAATTGTACCGCCGTGCACATCACGGCCTGGAGTTATTCCACCTTGGGCATCAATACATAGACACAGAATTTTATCGTACTGCACAACACGGCCTGGAGTTATGTATGATTATTTCGAGTTATACCGTCTGGAATGTCGGCTTTTAGAGTAACAGCACTTTGCATACCATGACTGCTAGTTATTCCACATTGGACATTACCTCACCTCATGACATTGAGTTTTGACATGTTGTACAACATGATCTCGATTCACTCCAGGTTGCAGACCGGGACCTAGAGCAAACCAGTACAGTGATGACTTACCACATTCCACAATGCCCAGGGTGATGGTGTGCTCTCCACTGTCACCATATTCCCAGCATACCATCGTAGCAACGTACGTCTGACCCTTCCTGCAGACTTGCTCCTTATTTGGGACGCCGGATACTCGCCACCACCGGCTGCCGTCACTGAAGACGTTATTCCAGACAAAGCATTCCTCTAAGGTAGATATGCCCTGGAAATCGTGTGTCTCGTTCACTGCCCAGTATCTGTAGATAGGCGCGGCTGCAGTACCTGCCATGGGAACGATTGTGGATGTGGAGGTGCAAGATAATGTTTTCAAATCTTTTTGGATTACATGAAATAACATCATCTTCCATTGCTGAATATGCACATGGAAACATGTACTGAGCAAATGGTAAATAGTTTTCATTGTATAGTACTTGACAAAACGAATTGATTCACTTTCTAGCTCGGATAACGATCGTATGACAATCATTTTCAAGATTCTGGCATACAATCCTCAGGAAACCTCAATAACCGAGCTTAAAATCAATATCTGGTATAACACCCGGATCTAAACGCAATCAAACACCTATGGGATCAGATCGATAACGGGTACGTCAACGTCGTAATCCACCACAGAATCTTCAACAGTTGTTCCACATGCAGGAGGAATGAAGAAGGATTCCACACCAAAGCATCCAACGACTGATTCGATCTGTACCCAGGTGTCGGGCAATGGTAGCAGCTGGAGGTGGTCATACGAGGTACTGACTTCAACACCACCTGGTGGACAGCAGTAATGACTGTGATGACTATAAATTTCAAGAAATATGGACAAGATAGCAATGCATTGCTCCACACAATTCCATTAATGTATCTGTGGTTTCCGCTGATCTATACTTCCTTGAATAACACCAAAGTTTCATTGATATTTGGGTTTTGCGTTTCATTTTTTGAAGGGTGTATCAATAACTTAACACAATGTCAATATCTGGTATAACACCCGTCAATTGCAATGACAGCCCTGCCCCCACTGCTCAATGACTCGATGATCTGGCTTGTGATTCTTACTTCTGCTGTTTTTAACTACAACTGTCTTCCGTGGTCCACCTGATCGTTGACGACCCTTTAGCGTTTGTTAGTGTTTTCTGTCAAGGAAGATGATAGTGGATGGATGACTTCTGACATAACGTGATGCCTTTGAGCAGATAAAGAAGCGCAGGCAGAACAAACAAGTGAAGCAAGTGTCCTACGTAAACACAGGTAGACCAAATTAGTAAAGACACGGTTTTCAGGTAGACAGAACACAACAGTGAAGCCAGTGGCCTCAGGTAGATGTAGGTAGAACAAAGTAGTGAAGCCAGTGACCTCAGGAAAACATATGTTTAAATAAAGAGTGGAGCCTGTGACCTCAGGTAGATATAGGTAGAACAAAATAGTGAGCCAGTATCTTCTAGTAGACATAAGTAAAATAAAACAATGATGGCGCTGTTCTCAGGCAGACACGGGTAGAACAAAACAGTGAAGAAACTGTTCTCAGATAGACACAGGTAGAACAAAATAGTGAAGCCAGTGTCCTCTGGTAGAAATGGCTGAAACAAGCAGTTGTCACTAAGCTGGCACAATCCCTCGCCGCAAATTATATAATCAAACTTAAAAGGTAATGAAAGTAAAGGTCGTAATTTAGGTTTAACCAGTCAACGTCTCTTGGAATCTAGCCTTGAATCTGTTCAAACATACAAATATTTCCAAGACTCACTTTGACGTGAATGTTGCGGTGTATGAAATGTGCAAAAATAACAATAAAGAAACTGCTTATAAAAACAGTCAAGAGAAGTCTTGAACGTGCATGAAGAATTCAGTTAACCGTTCCTGGGATATCTTGCTGACAATCTTAACATGCTGAAATCTTCGAGTCGCCTTCCTTATGGTGTCAAATCTAAAGAAAGTCCAGTGAATGGTTCTTGAGGCATCTCGCTTGACATGCAGGGTAACATGCTCAATATTTGCTCTGACCTTGAACATTCCGTGAAGGTAATCAAAATCGACTAGGACCTGCACTTTCCCTTGATGAAGCTTTGTTTGACGTATGAAGAAAATACAGAGAACGCTTCTCGAGATATCTCGCTGACAATGGTTAAACGTTAAAGTTCTCTTGTGACCTTGAAATGAAGGTCAAGGTCACCAAGCCTAACTGGAAACTTTCGCATACTGTGATGATCTCTGGTATCAGGCATGAAAAGAATCGAGTCAACTATTTACTAAGATATACCAATTCGTACGTACGGACGAGCGGACGGATGGAGCCTAATACAATATAAACTATACTATACTATTTACGTACAGGACACTGTTGACACAGGTAGGACATTTTGCGTAGAAGACACTGTTGAAACAGTTAGGACATATACGTACAGGACACTGTTGACACAGTTAGAACATTTACGTACAGGTCACTGTTGACACAGGTAGGACATTTACGCACAGGACACTGTTGACACAGTTAGGACATTTACGTACAGGACACTGCGGACAGTAAGACAAATGTCGACACAAATTTGAAAACAATATGCACCATATTCTAATAAGATTACATTCATTATTATTTGATGCTATCTATCCAAGTACTTATCACGTGTAACTGCCGTAATACAAATACACGGGTTATATAAAGGACTCGCATACCGCACACAGGTATGTCACATGGGCCATAGCCTGTAGCATCTGACTTTGTGTAGCACCACGGTCGGGACTGCGTCTCGCCAGGGTTTCTGCAGGCCCTTCTGTGCAGTGCGGACTGAGGGAAGAGTGTCCACTGTTTAATGGGGACGCTAGCTTTCCCCAGGACACACACGCCCTGCCGGTGGTCGTATGTCCCATGTCGCCATTGTACAAGACACCTGTCTCTGTCGTCAGACACATGGACTCTGTCGGTCAAAGAAATAACGTCACCATGAACGACAAGGCACAATCAACGTAGCGCCCCTTTCTCTCGTGAAAAAAATAGTAATAGTAATAGTAATCGTAATAGTAACAGTTATAGTATTTTTTGAATGCATATGACAATACACGTATTATTACTGAAACCATCATGATGACCTCACGCTATAGCTGTTGCAGCTCATTCTGGGTCTGGAATTCATCAGCACCTGGGGCGGTGGGGTGGCCCAGTAGTTAAAGAGTTCGTTCGTTACGCAGAAGACCCGGGTTCGATTCCCCACATGGGTGAAATGAGTGAAGCACATTTCTGGTGTCCCCTGCCGTGATATTGCTGGAAAATTGCTTACAGCGGTGTAAAACCAGAGTCACTCTTTCACTCACTCCTACGCACCTGTAAGTCATAATTCATTACTATTGAGAAATAATAGAATAACCATAAAATGGTTTATGTCGGAGGATACATTCAAATCGAGTCTTTCCAGAAGTAGAATGAATGGAAATGATTCGATTTCTGTAATGACTTGATTCTTCATGTCTCTACATTATATATACTGAAGGTAAAATTTGAAGCAACACTAAATGTTTAGTCATATCATAAAAAATCTACATCATTGTTCAACTCCTGAATGCAATTTATCATACGCCCAATATGTTACCTTAACATCTAAGCACATGTTTTGCACGTGCATTTCTCAGCATGCTCGTGCACGACACAAATGGAAAGGTGATTCGTGAAAACACGGTATTAAGCACATGGTTTTGAGAGCTGCGTTCGTGGTAAAATGGCGCGAAATCGGATGTCTGAAGCTCAAAAATGGCAAATTGTTGGCATGAGAAACGGTGGAATGTCTTTGAGACAGAGAGCGAACCGTATGAATGTTTCTCATAGCGTTGTCAGTAGACTCTTAAAATAATAGGGCGAGGTCAAGGTCAGACCAGGTCAAGGTCGTCCATGAACGACGTCTGCAAGGGATGATCGTCTGTTGCTACGGACGGCACGTGAAAACCCATTCCACTCCACTAATCAGTTGCGTCAGAGGTAGCAGAATGCAACTGGCGTTAACGTTTCACGGGAACTGGTTAAAAAGCACGCAGGCCTGTGAAACGGCCCAGATTGACTGATCGTCACAAACATCAACGTTTGTGATGGACTCAGCAACGTCAACGCTGGAACTTACGCACATGGCGTAGGGTAATATGGTCTGATGAATCCAGGTTCAATCTCTACGTTAGTGACGGACGTCGCCGAGTTAGACGTGGCAACAGAGACGAACTTAGCCCACGATATGTTGTGCCTACAGTAGCTTGTGGTGGTGGATCAGTGATGGTGTGGGCAGCCTTTACCTACGACGGTTGATATCAAAGTTGTCCAAGGGACAATGAATGCTGCAAAGTACGGTCGTGACATCATTGAAAACACCGTCGTTCCATTCATACACGCTTATCCAAATGTTGCCCACATTTAACAAGATGACAATGCTCGTCCTCATAGGGTTAGGCTTGTTCAGGACCAACAACAACAACATGGCATTGATCCTATGGATGTCTGGGACGCTATTGGGAGGTGTATTTATCGTCGTGATCACCAGTTAACAATCTCAGAGGGCTCTCTGATGCACTTGTGTACGACGCCGTTGTCAAGAGGTGATTAAGAGTCATGGCGGATACTCCCATTATTGAATATTCTGGATAACCTTTGACGCAATTAATGACGTCATTCTGCTTCTCTGAATGCCATAGAAAGTTTCCCGAACACTTACTGTACAATTGCATGGACTTTTCTTCAATGAATTGACAAACATTTTTCAGGTAACATTTCAGTGATTTGACACACCTGTAAAGAAACTACCGTTGTTCAGTAAACTGAAAGAAATGAACGTTTCGTTCCTTATGTTGTCATTGTCTATACCTCTTCCTCTCTACATGTCAAATTTATAGATGTGAGAAACTCTTGCACTTGCTTAGAATCAAATTTATCTAAATTAAAGATCGTGAAATTTTGGTGTTGCTTCAAATTTTACCTTCAGTTTATATATCAGTTTATATCAGTTGGACAGCTTGCTTTTAAGCACTACCTTGTATCAACATATGGTGCAGTTCTGACTTGAGATGTACTGTAAACCACCGATTCTACACGGCCCAAACTGATGAAGTCCAGGTTGGATACACAGGGGTGTCAAATGTACTCGTTGTTGACTTGTGTGTGTTTCATGCTTTTTATTAAAATAACTGATATCGAGGACATTCAGATATAAATTCAAAAGGGAACATGAACATATAGCAGAGCGTTCCGAATAGAGATCAGGGAATTGTGAATAGATGTAAAGGGGTGAGTGAGTGAGTGAGTTTAGTTGTACTCCGCCTTCAACCATATTCCAGCAATAACACGTCGGGGGACACCAGAAATGGGCTTAACAGGCTTAACACATTTTATCAATGTGGGGACGCGAACCCTGGTCTTCGGCGTGACGAGCGAACGCCTTAACCACTAGGCTACCCCATCACCCCCGATTTAAAGGAAATATACTCTTCAAAACAAGCAGGGGAACCTGAACGTTCAATTCGGATAGGAAGTGTAAACGTTAACAAACGTTCAAAAAGACAGATATCTTACGAACGCACCACCATTTCTCTCTATTACCACCGCTCAACACAACGCATGATATGGACGTGCACAACGCTGTAGCCCCATACACGTGCATGAGTTTCCATTCTTGATTTCGACCTTTTTCCAAGAAGGTCGAGTAATTACTCATCTTGCATCACACATTTGTTAGTGTTTGTTTCTAGTCGTTTGTTTTAAAATGAAAATCATACATAAATTACATACCATACACCAATCATCTTTCAAAAGAGACTATTACAAATAAGTATGATTGTAAGTAAGTCTCAAAACATTCAATGTAGTCAGTATATGAACAGATATCATTTGTTATCAGTAGTACTAGTCATGACAAACATCACTACTTCCAGCCAGTAAAGGTTCCATGTTGCAGACGGAAATGAATATCCCTGTCTGACACAGTATAATCAGTTCAAGATGACCACCCCTTAATGCTGAGCGACAGGCGGGGAAATATAGAGACCGTGTGTGGAGCCACCAGGCACCCGATCACCAGTTGGACGTTGTTTCTATTCAAGCAGAGAGCAGAGGGACCCAACTCCTGTGGAGTTACCTACCACAACTGACGACTGGACAATACTGCCACCTCACATTGGTGTTTGTCGTGTAGCACCACGGCGCCGGTCGATCAGACGTGGAGCGGCATTTGTTTCCGGCTTCAGTTAAATTGTAGTCCGGGAAGTCGTCTTCAGCGCGGTTGTGTGTGTGAGGTGATTGGGCATCCCAGCGCTGACAGGGGATGCCCATGACGGTGACGTTAACACTGCCCTTGTAGCCGTACTCCGTGACACATTCGTAGTCTGAAAACAGATACGTCCGTACATAAACCCCAGTAGTCAGAGAGTTAGTGAGTGAGTTTAGTTTTACGCCGCACTCAGCAATATTCCAACTATATGGCGGCAGTCTGTAAATAATCGAATCTGGACCAGACAAGCCAGTGATCAGCAACATGAACATCGATCTGTGCAAATGGAAATCGTTAACATTTGTCAACCAAGTCAACGAGTCTGACCACCCTATCCCTCTTACGCCCAGTAATCAGAACTAAACATAAATTTCAAGTATGCACGAGCACTTTACGTTAATTTTGTAAAGATCATCTCACACGTTTGCACGGTCGCTTCACTGAAATAACCTTAGTGATAAGAGAATACATTACTATACTGAATTTACTCGTGTTAGGACTACTTCAGAAAAAGACGTGTTAGGACTACTACAGACGAGCGAGTCAAGACGTCACCCATTTGGTAGCAAACCCTTTCATCCATTCCAACATGGTATTCGCCTCCTTCTGCACCGGACGTCGGCTAAGTGGGACCCTCACACTTTGTGTAGGCTTTGCAAGAGCCCCTGTGCCCCGGACAACACTTGCGCAGTGTGAGGTTCTCTCTGAGCGGGACTTCCGTCAGTACCTTGCGGTACTTAGGAAACGCCAGTTTGGGTAAAGGGATACTGTACCACTTGTGAATCAACAGGGCACGTAAGTACTCTTCGTTATGATTTAATACCAACTCATGCAGAACATGCACTCGTCCGCGCAACCCGGCCTCAGCCACCCGAGAGTTGTCCAAGGGGAATAACTCTCTTGCCTCATTACACTGCCAAGCAAACCTGCATTGGCGTGCCAGTCTTTTTCTTTTCCTCTTTGAGGCTTAAGTCGCGTAAACTATAAAAGTAATACAGCGCGAAGCAATGTGGGTGTATGGCACATGGCGAGCTTGTAACTATAGTGAAACAAACACAGAAAACCTACATGAAAATTAGTACACCACCGATGGTTCTCAGACCATAGCGAACAATGGGATGACTGCGCCCCTTGAATGTCATGTGGAACAAAACAGAGAAGTATAACATTCAAAAGTCCAGAACATAGTCATTAAAACGACATGGCCGTCTGTGTTCACGGGAGGGCCTTGTTCGTTGGCTGGGAAGTACCTCTGATGGAGTGTCAGAGTCAACAGAAGGCACATTTTCCTCTGATATGTGAGTGAAGCCAGGTTGCTGAACACTGTTGGGCTCCTGATATCCTGGCTGTTGTATAGGTGGAGTAATGATTTCAAGAGGAATCTGTTTGGTACAAGGTAGGTGAAGAGGTTGATCAGGTTGGTCTTCACTGTCTGATGCGTCATCGTATGTGAATTTGTCCTGAGAAGTCTCCACACAAGATGGCACCTTGTAGCACTCTGACAGCCTTACTCTGTATGAATTGTTGCGTAGCTGAGATCCTGTAAACTTGTGAATGTTGCACCATATGCCAACTACAAGATAACGAGATCCTGTACATGTTTTGTTACGATCATTGTGCAGGTATACCAAGTCACCGATCTCAGTCTGGTCAATGAGAGGACGATGACCCTTAGGAGCCTTTGATTTCTCACTGTGAGTGTGATTTGACGTACGGCTAACATGCTGGTCCATAATGAGCTGTTTGTCAGACATAGGTAACTGACAGAGAGTAAACTGGTCTCTTTGTGTCCACATCTCGCGAGATGATAAACCACGAGAGCAAATGCGTGAGTTTAAACGAGCTACCGCATTGGCAAGAGTAGTCGCAGTGGTTGGGCCACGTAGGGGACCTTGACGTAAAAGCTCGTCCTCCAGATCTTGTATGGCCTTCTCAGCAACAGGGTTCTTGTTTCTGTTTTTAACTCTGCCTATTTCAAGTGACAATCTGTGGTGCTGAAGAACCTCACTATTCTCAAGACTCTTCAAACCTGGGGCAGGATTGGTGCGAATAACAGCATGGGGACCATCAAGAGGACGGAATTCGATGCAAAGGCGTATCAAAGCACCGCAAAGGGTTGAGCTGTTTTCGTCTTCAATAATGCAAGCCGCAGTGTAGGATGTCACGCACTCCCGGAGGACAAGAATGAACTGACGTTCACGTCGCATGACATCTGATGCAAATGTCAAACCAACACTTTCAGGAGGATCACTGCTGCTTTGACCTACCACAGCGTGTGGTGTCTTCCTCAAACAGGCACACTGATGGCATGATTTCATGACATTCTCAACTGACTTGTCCAAATCTAGAGTGAAGAAGTATCTGTGACATACTTGCTTGAGCTGATGAGCTGACGGATGATCCAACTGAATATGCAAAGCAGTGATAAGTCCATCTAGAACCTGTCTCGGAACGACAATACACTCCCGTGTTTGACGGAGTGGGTCCATCCTTAGGACCACAAGTAAGCCATCATTGAAGATAGTGGCTGCATTCAAGTATCGCTTGACATCTTTGATGTCTGTCAACTTTTTCGAGGGTCTTGTACCTTGGAGAAGATGAGCATGAGTCCGTCTAAGATCAGAGCACTCCTCCTGAAGGGAGCGCCAAGCTGGTCTGCTGGTAAAGGGAAGTCGACTAGTGCCATTTAAGATGTCAGAAATGGAGACTTGTCTGACAACTTAGTCCTCGGTGCGCTCAGTAAAGGAGCAGATCTGGCAAGATGGATCGATACAATCTGGTGCATTTCTGCTTGCAAAATCTGATGGGGCATTGGCCAAGCCGGCAAGGTGTTGAACTGTAGTCTGGTACCGACTGACTGTTGACAAGAAGGTGGATACACGTGGACTAGCGGAAAACTCTCCTCTACATAATTTCTCAAAAGCCAACACACAGGGTCTGCTGTCGGTCAGGATACAAGCTTTCAGTTTAGATTGGATGATGAAAGGACTGAAGTGCTAAGTGGCAACGGCAATGCACAGTGCTTCTATCTCACAGGGTAGCCAGGCAACCTGTTGCCTGCGGAGCTTGGCACTGAAGAAACCAGCTATGTGCAGTGATTGATCACGAGTAATGTACAGAGTAGCGCCGATTCCTGGCTTCCTGACAGCACCATCAGTGACTATCCATAATTGATCCTCAGGACATGGGAGAACTATTTACCTGTTTGAGGATAAGCCTTCCTGTGCCGTCTTAAAAGCTGCAAGTAGCTGGTCAGTCCATTGTAACCTATCCTTTGATTGGTGTCCGGCAGCTGCATCATCAAGTGGGGCAAGAACGGTAGAACAACCATTTATCACACGAGACAGGACCTTGTAGGCACCAATAAACGATCGTAGTCCATGCACTGTCACTGGAGGTGGACATGAAGCCAGAGTGGAAATGCGATGAGCCATGAGTGCGGGTTGTGGCTTACTGTATCGGCCAACATCGGAGAATGCAGTCACCAGTCTGTAACCACCACTTGACTTCTTGACCAAGAAGGAGGGATTGACATATTCCACATGAACGCCGACATCCTCTGGTCGAAGGAACACCCCCATGTCCTCTAGTTCATTAAACTTCTGTTGAAGATCAGAGAGTTTGTCTCTTGAATACTGTGGAACTCTGCCTTTTCGTTGAGGAGGTTGTACCGGACCCATGTTAACAAAGGCTTCAAATGGTCCTGATGCTCCATTATACCTCTCAATGTGTGGGTCAAAAACCTTGTCGAATTCTGTGAGAAGTGATGCAAATTGTGATCTAGTGGCCACTGGAAGGATGTTGTCTGGGTCTATACGGACTGGACCGGAGAAATTCTTTTCCTTAGTTTGAGTGGGTGCACTGGGTGTCTGTTCAGATACCTCCGCAAGGTCGGTAACGGAAACTTCTGGAATGAATACTGGACGTATCTGACAAAAGTGCTCATGCTTCTTGAGCGTTTGTGGCGTATCTGTCAGATTAGGAATCCGTAGTTTGCCTGAGACACTAGAGAGGACATCTGGTTCCGGCCATGTTGGTGACACAGTAGATGCTCCAGAGCGGGTATCAAGTCGGGGTTCAATGGCAAACATCTCATCTGATGAGGAATAACTGTATGGAACAGGTATCTCGATAAACTCTCCAGGCCATATGGTAGCAGGTTTGTTCGGGGCTCTGAGCACAGAGGCTCTTCTAACAGTATGCTTGTCTGATGGGTTTCCTGAGCCATACGTGTAGATCGTGCCATCACCACGTATGATCTGCCTCTTTGCAGGACGTATAGCTATATCGTTGGCCTCCATAAATGGTATTCCTGCGAGAATATCCACATCAAGGTTCTCCACCACAAGACCATTAAAACTGTATTCCTTGTTGTCACGGCATAGAAGTATGCTTGTCTCTCCAACAACCTTAAGGGCAGATGAACCATCCGCCTGATGAGGTGACTGGGAGCTCTCTTTGATAACAGCACCACGATATGTCGCCATGGAGAGGCGGATCAGGTTTCCGGTGGCTCCACTATCTATTATTAAACGAGCAGTCATGTGACCACAGAAGGTGTCCATGTGTGGAGATTGTCGAACTTGAACACGAAGTGTTGAAAGAGAATCTGCAGGGGGTTCTTCAGCATCCACACTGTCCCGTGTGTAACCAGGATCGATGCAAGCCTCTTCTGAGTCATCAAGGATATTCACTATTTGCCTGGCCTTACCTTAAGCATGTACCTGCGATCGTGATCTGGAAGGAACTTGCATTCGCTGAGAAAGTGACCATGGTCCCCACGACCAGCAGCTTTGCATAATGGACACGATTTGCTGACCTTTCGCATTGTAGTTGGTTTAGGAACTGAGAAGGGTGAAGAGCGCTTTTGGTTTGTGGTAGCTCTCATTACCTTAGCATCCTCTGCAGTGCGAATTTCATCCAATAGTGAGTCAAGAGCCCAAGAGATTTCTGGTTTCAGTGAGGCAACAGTACGTGAGCGCAGGTCTGTACCATAACGTTGTTTAACCAACTTTGGCAGGTCAACGTGGATTAGTCTAAGCCAAGTAAGCACCACAAAGTTTTCCAATGAGGGTTTCTCATCCTCGTCCAGTGCAGTGCCGTGGTGGGTGATACCACCGTCACGACGAAGTAAATTGTCCGCCACAAAGGCCATGAGTCTCTGATATAAATCTTCAGGTCTCTCGTTGGACTCGAGCTTAAGGTCTGTGAAATCGAGGAAATGGCCACCAGTGGCTTGAAAACCAAAGTGAAGGCGTATGGCGTGCCATATACAGCCTGTGGACGTAGAGTTCTTGATAATAGTGTTTCTCGAGATGATAGGGCAGAAATTGGCAATTTGTCCAAGCATTAGTTCTAAACTGCTTACCTTTTGTTGTGCAGTTCGCTTTTGGGCTTGCTGGACATCGTCACCATCGTTTGTCATGCCTCTGAGCGGAGTTGTCCGCGTCTTTTTCAGTCATGTAGCCCCGTCGATGAGAAATGGAGCGAAGTGCGCATCAAGTGATAAAGTATACAAGAGGTTTTGCCTCCAACTTTCAAACGAAGTCACTGTCTCTGCCTTGGTAAGACACCACTGTTTTGGTGCCCGCTGAGCATTCACCATAGTGAAAGAGTAGTTTCACGCATTATCCAGGCGCGCTACCGCCTGACCTGTCAACCATGTTCAGTGACACACAAGTAACACAGACTAATGAGACGTCTGCTTCGCTAGACGTGAGTCGTATATTGCTGCCACCACGCCAGTTTGGGTAAAGGGATACTGTACCACTTGCGAATCAACAGGACACGTAAGTACTCTTCGTTATGATTTAATACCAACTCAAGCAGAACACGCACTCGTCCGCGCAACACAGCCTCAGCCACCCGAGAGTTGTCCAAGGGGAATAACTCTCTTGCCTTATTACACTGCCAAGTAAACCTGCATTGGCGAAGAGTGAGAGGGAGTCTCACCGGAAGAAGGCGGTGCCTTCTGCAGGTTTGCCCTTTGCTTCTTCAGCGGCGTCCAGACGATCAGTGCCTTGCTCCCCCTCCGCCCTCCTTCTCCCTTCGCCTCAGAGGAGTTAGTTGTTCATGATGAGGCAGTTATTTATGAGGAGGCAAAGGAGTTCCACTCTGGGTCAGAACTGGAGTCGGACCCCATCAGGACTATGCAAGAGAGGAGCGCTTCTCGCTCCTGTTTGTTCTCTCCCCCTCGGCCTCTAACGAGGGAGGAGGTAGTCGTTTCACCGGAGGCAATGAAGGAGAAGAAGAGGAGGAAGGAGAAAAAAGCAAAGAAGTCTCGTGACAAGAAGCAGGTTCTTTCAGAGAGGCTTCTCCTTTCGGTTAAAGGGCTAGTGGAGTCCATCCTCAACCAACGACTTGGTCCATCCAAATCGTTAGGCTCCTCAGAACCCCCCTCTCTGCTCCACCCTCTTGCCTCCGCAGCCTCCTCCGGACAGAGGCGGATGCCTTTTCACTTCCCCAGGCAGTCTCCTTCTCCCAGGTCCTCCCCCTCTCGGGAGTGGACAATCAACCTTCCGCCACTTCTAGGGCGAGAGGCGAATCTTTCTGCCCTGAAGACTCTGTTCTCTTCCTTTGGAAGGTCCTCCCTCTGCACCGCTTCCTTATCCCTCAGCTCCTCCTCTCAGACAGAGGATAAGGCTTAAACTGGCGAACTCGCCCATTCTGCTAGATCCTCCCTCCTTGGAAGCAAACATCTCTTGAGTGGCTTCTGCAGGTGTACCCCACTATCAGACAATCACCTTATCCATTTGGACAGGGAGGCCAGATCCATTGTGGCCTGAGCAACTATGTTGCTCACGCCTGCCAAGCTATGGCCACTTTCGCCAAGGAGGAGGGGATGGAACAGGGCGAAGTATAGACCATTTGGAGTGCTTGCTGGCAGAGAGGCAAAAGTCACCCTTTCAGCTACTAAGATTTCCGCCGCCATTACCAACCATCATCCCTCCGGAGATTAGGTACTCACGCATCAGTGTCTGCAGACAGCCCAGAAGCCCTCCACACTTGCCATGAGATCCAGCAGCAGGATCTAACCTGCTAATGATGAGTGGCAGAACCTCCGCAGGCTCCACCCCCTGCAAAAATCAGGGAGGTCCTCCAGCTCTCCGGTGCAATGTCAGGTTCCATCTCACCTTAGAGCAGGTGGAGTCTCTCTTCTCTAAGGGGGCGGTTCTTGAAATCCCCCTTCAGGATCTGACTCCCGGGTTCTATTCTCCCGTTTTTGTAAGGCCCAAACACAACTCGGGGAAATGGCGGCTGATCCATACTCGAAGAAGTTCAACTCCTCCTACCTCGAACAGCCACCATATTTTCGACTCTCGACCATTCCATCAGTCACATGGTCGCTGGAGCCCTCGGACTATATGGTGTCCCTCGACCTCCAAGATGCGTACCTGCACATATCCCCATTCACTCGGCGGATCGCTGGTACCTCCATTTCATCCTGGGGTGCAGGCACTTTCAGTGGAATGTCCTCCTATTTGGAATTTGAGTGGCTGTTCACTCCGGTGACCAAAACTATTGTCCAGTTCCTCCATGAACTCCAGGTACAATTCGTCATGTACCTGGACAATGGGTTCACTGACAACCCTTCACCCTCCATTCTTGAGGTGCAACTGGACCTTGTCACCCACTTCCTTCGACGCCTCGGATGGCTAGTGAACCTTTCTCCAATACCTAGGTGCTATAATGGATGCGGAAGCCTTTGTACCCAAGGAGCGGATGACAAGGCTAGTCATCAAGGCCACTTCCAGCTCCGACTAACCCACATGAGATTATGGCAGTCTCGGCCACCATGGCTTATCACCGCAACATTGCAGTGGTGGACATCATGACAGGCTGCTTCTGAAAGTCCGGCTTGGTGTTCACCAACCACTATTTAAGAGCCCTCTCAAACGAGGATCTGGTGGACATTTCCAGACAAAGACACCAGGTCTTCGCCCAGCAAAGAACAAGGGCTCCTCATCCTTTGAGTCGGCATGGTGCTCCTCCTCCTTAGGAGGCCTACATTCCCCCGCCTCTCGAAAGGTCCCAAGCTGGGGACCTCAGCTCCCCACCCCTCAAATAAAACAATTCTGTTGCTTCTCTCCTCTCCTTTGGTGTTGTTTGGTCTTTTATCATGTTGGGTTCCCCTCCGGGGTTGCTGTATGCTCCATCCTATTTAGCGAAGGTGGTTGGGCAGCTGTTCGTGTCCTACCCGCCCTCTAGTGCGGGGTCAGATGCTTCGGCAAGGTCTTGGCTCTTCTTTACATAGAGATACTCGAGCAGAGTCTCGCATCCACGCTCTCAGTCCTCCATCTCTGTGCCATTCTGGGCAATGTTGGCTTTCTTAACTGATACGTATGTAAAAATATAATATTTTTTTTATAAAATGTCATTTTTTTATACTTACCTGGTAGAAAGCCAACAGTCATGACTTCCCGCCCAGCCTCCCCTCCTGAGGGTTATATTGCCTGTCTCGCTGGGTAAGGGAATGACGTGTATAGGTCATCTCGTGACCTGGGTGACCTACCACCCGTATGTTGACCTCTTGTCTCTACTTTGTGTAGACTGTGTTATGAGAGAAATTGAGTAAGGGCCACTGAAGTGGGCAATGTTGGCTTTGTACCAGGTAAGTATAAAAAATGACTTTTAATAAAAATGTCATATGATAAGTATGCACATACCAACAAGTGGTACTACCTTACGTGATTTGAAAGAAGGTATGATTGACGACCCGTGGAACTAATTATGTACGTGTTTATCACTAAGGCTAAGTCAGCTGGAGCAGGGAACAGTGCGGTAATCACAAATACAGGGTCGGGTTTGAATCCTCTCATGAGTACATTTCTGCTGCCCCAGTCGTGACGCTACATCTGGATAAAGTGAATCCAATCATTCTGTGAGTGATGATATCACAGTGGGTTGTTGATCTTGGTTCCCTTAGAAAGGGTTTCTGACATGAGCCTTGGCTGGAGACATGAGCCTTGCCTTTCATGTCAACCCCATCATTGCCTTGGCTGAAGACATGAGCCTTGCCTTCATGTCAACCCCATCATTGCCTTGGCTGAAGACAACAGCGTTACCTTCATGTCAGCCTTATCTTCATGTCAGCCTTATCACTGCCTTCGCTTGAGACATGTCAACCTCTCAATTGCTTTGACTGGAGACATAAGCATTACCTTCACATCAGTCTCACTATTGCTTTGGCTGGAGACATCAGACTCACTCACCTTCATATCAACCTCTCAGTTGCCTTGGCTGGAGACATATGCCTTACCTTCATGTCAACCTCATCACAGTCTTGGCTGGAGACATCAGCCTTACCTTTATGTCAACCTCTCAATTGCCTTGGCTGGAGACATGCCTTACCTTCATGTCAACCTCGTCACTGTCTTGGCTGGAGACAGTCTGGAGACACAAGCTTTATCTTCATGTCAATCTCATCACTGCCTTGGCTGGAGACATCGGCCTCAGCTTTTGTCAACCTCAGTGCTTGCCTTGGCTGGAGACACAAGCCTTGCCTTCATGTCAACCTCATCACTGGTCTGCCTGGAAACATATGCCTTACCTTCATGTCAACCTCATTACCACCTTGTTTGTAGACATATGCCTTACCTTCATGTCCACCTCACCATTGCCTTGTCTGGAGACATATGCCTTACCTTCATGTCCACCTCATCATTGCCTTGGCTGGAGACAAAAGCCTTAACTTTTGTCATACTCATCATTGCAATCCAAGAACTTATGCTTGTCATATTCACGACCTCTGACCCATACGTCACACAGCTTGAAGTCCCTCGGAGCCAGGAAAGACGCCTCGATGAACAGGTATTGTCCTACCGGATGTTTAAGACATTCCAAATGTGTCACCCACAGGATATTCTCGCCCCAAGACCACTCCCGACATAGCTTCTTGTCCCACTTGTCCCGGGACACAGAGACGGTCAGTGTGACCCCTGCATCGGAAACACCTGAAACATGAAACAGGAACAAATGTAGTGACAGCCAAATGAGATTTGAAACAATCAATCCACAGAGCACTAGCAACGATCGTACAAATGGCACTAGACTAGAATTTAGTCTTAACTTTAACACAATGCTGACAATCGTGTTTGATCAAGCGTATGATAACAGCTTTTACACACAAGTTTGGGAACGGTTCTGCACAAATATGAATCATACCTAACTCAAGTATCTCGCTTTTACTACTAACTCAAGCATATCGCTTTGACGCGAAGTAAAAACTCCAAATAAGGTGCATTGATAACCATGTTCTGCAGCGACTGTTTTATGTCCATTGTGTTTCAACGTTGATGCATAGGTATAGGATAATACACGACTCCAAGGTCTCGTAGCTAATGATTACATTTGCTGCCAAAACCGACGCCGCGTGAGTTATCCAACCTATGAGCCGTCTTGAATTTATGTATTATTCTCAATTTGTGCAAATGTTTGTGTGCATGTTCTGAGCAGAACAACATTGATGGAACAGCCCGCAAATGATGGAACAGCCAATGTAATCTGTTATGCCACTGGCAGCCAACGCCTTGCCTTTCACGCACAATACCCGCCCTACCCGTGTCCTGCCCGCTGTACCCGTCTTGTGAGGAAAACATGGTTCAAACTGATAAATATACTCGTCCTTCACTGCGATCCTCCGTAGCCTTGTTTATGAAAGAGAGCTAGAGAGCAAAGGGTTGCTATATATACTAGTATTAGAATTTCTGAAATATGTAATATTTTACGACGAGTGACAGGGAGACAAACTAAGACAAAGTCATAAATCACAAATAATAATCATTTACAGGCCTATCAACTTCAAGTAAACAAGAAGCAGATAAGAATGTACCTGGTATAACGAGTGATATATCCCTAACCTCTACCAGTCGCTGTAAGTCGACTGTAGTTGTCACATTGGCTGTCTGTCGTATCACGTGACAGGTAGACCTGTGTGTGTCGGTGATGTTGTTGGCGTTGATACTGGATGCACTGTTGGACGTTACCATCCACGCCTCAGTATTGTATGCGTAGTTGACTTCATCTGCGTTAAGAAACATAGAAGGTCCTGTAGCTCACCTGACTTTGGTCAGAAATGACTTTGGAGATCAGAAATGACACACAGGCAAACATGAACTCGCAGGATACACACTGTCATATCACACCATGCTTATTACACTGCCATATAACAAGGTTTAGATTTGGTTTTCAGCTCCCCATGCTTGTCGGAAGAGGCGACTTACGTAGGGGGGCCGTCAGACCCGCTGGATGATCTGGTCCAGATTCTGTTACAGAGAACCGTCACATTAGTGGAACATTGCGGAGTGCTGAGTTACACGTCAAAGCCACAACACAAAAATATTAAGAGGCCTGACATACTGGCAGCACAGGATAGAAAAGTCATAGTTTACAGTTATTCTTCGCGATATCATACAATGGGTTCCAGTTTCACAGTGTTCCATGCATGATTGTCCTCTATCATATCAATACGACAGCTATATCGACGTTGGGCTCCATTTCCAAGAATATATTTCCGAGACATCGTTGATAGATCGTTGATCACACACACAAAACACCACGAACCTAGAAGTATCCGAGGCGATAACGAATCTTCAGTAACAATATGTAAGTGTGATATGTGAAGGATAAAGGTCACAGCTAGGTCAAACATCAATTTATGCCCATGGACAAATTCCTGTATTCTACATGCCACAAACTATGTGTATAATCATCATAATAACCCGGGGTAATTGACACATACGTGACCCTAATCGTTGTATTATTGTTGTAATCGGACCCGTGAAGATCCTGGAAAGAATATGTGTTCAGCGACCCATGCTTGCCATAAAAAGCGACTGTGCTTGTCGTAAGAGGCAACAAACGGGATCGGGTGGTCAGCCTCGCTGACGTGGTAGACACATGTCATCGGTTCCCAATTGCGCAGATCGATCCTCATGTTGTTGATCAGTGGATTGTCTGTTCCAGACTCGATTATTTACAGACTGCCGCCATACAGCTGGAATATTGCTGAGTGCGGCGGACTAAATTCACCCACGCACTCTATTTATTGATATCTGCTCACCAGTGCACAAGAGTGATGGTTTTGACCAATCGCCGTTCTCTTGACAGACAGAATGACCAGACCCCCCGATCCAGGTGAACCCATCTACGCATGAGTAGTTACAGACAGACCCGAGGACAGTCGACACTGGGGGCTCGTGTACTTCCATCCTGAACCACGGCGTCGGCTTGCCACAGTCCACTGTCAACATCCAACAGCAAATGCACGCCCTCACTCTTATGATATGATTCAACAAAATACAGCTGATCTAATTGAGCAAAATCAGGTTTTGTGAAAACAGCCTGTTATGCGATGCTTCATGGGCATTTAGAAGCCGAAAGGTATCATAACAACGCATTGTACTGATTTACAGTGGAAGCTGTTAAAACCGGTATCCTGTCCATTCCGGCAGGTTGCCAACACCGGCATAAAATCTCAGTCCCATTTGTGGCTTGTACATTTATCATCAGCTCTACAATCCGATATATTGTCTAAACTGGATTATTTGTTCAGTCCCAATGAGCGCCGGATTAGATAGCTTCAGCTGTACTTTTACAAAACAACGTTTCTGGGCCACTTATAAACCTCTGGTGACGTCATCTCTGTTCAGCACCGCACCGAAACCTGTCAGTAAGACGTGGACGACGCAAGGATAGATCTCTCTTTGACTTAAAGATCTCAAATGATCACTATGTGAGCTTTAGGAACCACCTTCAAGACCTCTAAAACACAGAGAGACATCATGTGAGGTGTCTTAGTTACAAATAGATTTAATCTGGCGACGTCCATGTCCCACTAACTAGATTTCGGTCAGCAGTCGTCCTTTCAGCAGAGAAAACATGTAGAAATAACAAATGATCCAAAGTGATCAAATTCTGAAATTTTAGTGGACAATTTCACACACTGACCTAATTGCGACTGCTTTTCAAACACAATAAACATCGTTTATTTGAAGTAGACTATTTATCAATTCACAATTTTAAGTTGATGACAAGGGAGGCTGAGCGTTTCATGGTTTCCTCGTCTTTGATAGAGAATGGCTGTATTTGTGCTGGGTTTGTCCTCTACTGATACCGATTCCACAATTTTCGGGTACTCCATTGTCGATCATTTACCCGTCTTCGAATTGCCGCACAAGATGTCTCAAAACCTCCGCCTGCATCGCACAGTTTGTCCTCTTGCACAGTCTCACTGCAGAGCTGCGATGCCCTGCGGACATAGTATGTATGCCGTTAGCATGAACTGGTACTCTTCGAAATCTCTCCTATAACTGTCTTTCTTCTGTTACAATCCCGGCGAAAAAACACACAACTTCAATGACAGTATATACCCCTTTTAGGTGACAGTGCTGGGACTTCACCCCAAACCGACAGCTATTATTACGCTATAGAATTGAGAAAGAATTTTTAAAAAAATTATCTTACCCGTTTGTTCACAGATTTGTTGATCGTCAATTCGGGCGTCATAGAGCCTAATGACACTTGACACCCTGAAAGAATGTTGGCTCGCTTTCCACTCAGTCAGCCTGCTTGGCAGAGTCTTTCGATGATGGTCTCCGATGTGTTGTGTATTTGAATGCCACAAAATGCAAGATACAACGATTGACTTATATGATAAGACTTACGTACTCCTGGCCGTCCTCGCGTCCTGTCATTATCTTCTGTTCCGTTCTTATTCATACGAAGTCGTTCTTTTTTTACGCGCCAAGCGATGGCAATTATAGGACACTAGAGTTCTCTCTTTGTATTCTATGAACCTACTGGTAAACACATATAAGATAATCCACGACCTGACAAATGACCATAATTTGCATACTTGGGAACGCCCCACAGAACGATCCACTTGAAACAAGAGGGAGACGGGTTGTCTGATAAATATCGAGAAGTTCATTTTCCCCGTGCGTTTCACGCATGAATTGTTATAGCACACTCGATTTGGGAACCGGTACAATAACAACGAATTGAATCAACACAATATACTGAGCAAATATCTTTAGGACCACCGATACATTTCACGAAGCAAATGACATTTTCCTGGGGTTTTTTTTAAAACAAAATTGTTGAATATCCATAATGCTTGTCAATGCACCAATCATCTATTTGTCTTCGTCTTAACTAAAGGTTAGCGTGGAATATCAGTATCTTCTGTCTGAAATTGCAGTCTTATCATTCGAAGGAATATGTGGTGTTGATTTCATGTCACGGTTAGCATGTATTGCATATGCATAATCATCAAGCTACCTGTAGCAGCCAAGTGTACTCGCCCACTTCGTTGTACCGCCTCTCTTGTCACAAATGCGTTTAGTGCACAGGATCATCTAATATGTGTCTAGCAGTAGTTTGTGTCATGGATAGTTCCTCGCCTGACATGTTCTGCTGTTTCTGTCTCACGTCGCTGAGACAAACGAAAACACGTGCTCTTTCGCATGATTGTCACGGACTGCGCGTGCACGTGATGTCACGTGGCAGGTAGGCCGTGGCGCTTGAGCTGACACATTTTATTTATATAAACTGTTATCTTTCGGGATACAATGTAAAAAAAAGTGTATTTCGAAAATTTTGATCGCTATAAATGTTATTCTTTTGTGAAATGGTCCTTAGAAATATCATTTAAACTCCGGCAGCCATCTGGTGAAATTAGTTGGTCAAGTACATTTTAGGAAAGGGGTAACAGTAAATTTCAAATGGAAAAATTACGAAAACGAGTTCTTTGTGCATGTAGAAAGACCGCAGTGGCGGTCAGGTGAGGTAGATGAACCTTGGTCACCTACCGCGGTCATTCCGTCCTTCCTACCTACCAGCCCCCCACCCCCATCCCCGCCGTCTTTCTACATGCACCAAGACCATCGTAACCTCTACTTCTTGCCCCATTATCGGGTAGGTATAATATGTTTAATTTACACTGATGTTAAAGTTGAGGTCGCCGTTGACGTGTGCACCTACCATGACTGAGGTCGCCGTCGACGTGTGCACCTACCGTGACTGAGGTCGCCATAGACGTGTACACCTACCGTGAAGGAGGTCGCCATAGACGTGTACACCTACCGTGAAGGAGGTCGTCATAGACGTGTACACCTACCGTGATGGAGGTCGCCGTAGACGTGGACACCTACCGTGATGGAGGTCGCCATAGACGTGTACACCTACCGCAAGGTATGTCGCCGTAGACGTGTACACCTACCGTGATGGAGGTCGCCGTAGACGTGTACACCTACCGTGATGGAGGTCGCCGTAGACGTGTACACATACCGTGAAGGAGGTCGCCGTAGACGTGTACACCTACCGTGACGGAGGTCGCCGTAGACGTGTACACCCACCGTGAGGTAGGTCGCCGTAGACGTGTACACCTACCGTGAGGTAGGTCGCCATAGACGTGTACACCTACCGTGAAGGAGGTCGCCGTTGACGTGTACACCTACCGTGAAGGAGGTCGCCATAGACGTGTACACCTACCGTGATGGAGGTCGCCGTTGACGTGTACACCTACCGTGAAGGAGGTCGCCATAGACGTGTACACCTACCGTGAAGGAGGTCGCCGTTGACGTGTACACCTACCGTGATGGAGGTCGCCATAGACGTGTACACCCACCGTGAGGTAGGTCGCCGTTGACGTGTACACCTACCGTGACGGAGGTCGCCGTAGACGTGTACACCTACCGTGAGGTAGGTCGCCGTTGACGTGTACACCCACCGTGAGGTAGGTCGCCGTTGACGTGTACACCTACCGTGATGGAGGTCGCCATAGACGTGTACACCTACCGTGATGGAGGTCGCCGTAGACGTGTACACCTACCGTGAGGTAGGTCGCCGTTGACGTGTACACATACCGTGATGGAGGTCGCCGTAGACTTGTACACCTACCGTGATGGAGGTCGCCATAGACGTGTACACCTACCGTGAAGGAGGTCGCCGTAGACGTGTACACCTACCGTGATGGAGGTCGCCGTTGACATGTACACCTGCCGTGAGGTAGGTCGCCATAGACGTGTACACCTACCGTGAGGTAGGTCGCCGTTGACGTGGACACCTACCGTGAAGGAGGTCGCCGTTGACGTGTACACCAACTGTAAAGGAGGTCGCCATAGACGTGTACACCTACCGTGAGGTAGGTCGCCGTAGACGTGTACACATACCGTGATGGAGGTCGCCGTAGACGTGTAGGTCACACAGCTGGAGCATCCCCTTGGTGTAAGGCGGGAACTCAGTGTACAGCTTTATACGCCCCCCGAAGACAATTCGTTGGCACGTGCAGTGAACTGTCGTACCAGGTTCGAGTCTGCGGTTGCTTTGGTAACAGGTCGTCCATCCCCAAGGTGGCGATAGTGGGCCCATATAGTATGTAGGAGACTAAATATTCTGCACAATGCCTATTTCACCAGCATTTCCTTACTTTCCTCAGACTAAAATGTGAACAGTCGCTGAGGTTTTATAGTCCGGACTTAAGTTTAGACAGTCACTGAGGTGTTATAGCGCAGACTAAACTGTGTACAGTCGCTGAGGAGTGTATAGTCGCCGGTGTTATATATAGTTCTGACTAAATGTGGAAAGTCGCCGCATGTCATAGTTCAGAGTAAACTCTGTTCAGACCCAAACTGTAAGCTGTAACACGTTGTTCAAGGTTTTCGGAGAATACTTAGTGTCCACAATTCAATATTTAATGCTTGAAACTTCACAATGACCTTCATGCACTGATGAATACAATGATCTTCATGCATTGATCCATGCAATGTCATTCATGCAATGATCTTTATGCACTGATCCATACAATGATCTTCATGCATTGATGCATGCAATGATTTTCATGCATCGACCGATACAAAGATCTTTATGCACCGATCCATACAATGCTCTTCATGCATGAATCCATGCTCTGATTCATACAATGATCTTCATGCTTTGATCCATGCACTGATCCATACAATGATCTTCATGCATTGACCCATGCACTGATCCATACAATGATCTTCATGCATTGATCCATGCACTGATTCATAGAATGATCTTCATGCATTGATCCGTGGACTGGTCCATACAATGATCTTCATGCATTGATCCGTGCACTGATCCATACAATGATCTTCATGCATTGACCCATGCACTGATCCATACAATGCTATTCGTGCATTGATCCGTGCACTGATCCATACAATGATCTTCATGCATTGGTCCGTGCACTGATCCATACAAAGATGTTCATGCATTGACCCATGCACTGATCCATACAATGCTCTTCATGCATTGTCCCATGCACTGATCCATACAATGATCTTCATGCATTGACCCATGCACTGGTCCACACAATGATCTTCATGCATTGATCCGTGCACTGATCCATACAATGATCTTCATGCATTTGATCTATGCACTGGTCCGTACAATGATCTTCATGCATTGATCCGTGCACTGATCCATACAATGCTCTTCATGCATTGATCCATGCAGTGATTTTCATCCATTATTTATAATTTATTGAACGATCAGGAATGCACCTGCATCTTAAATTTCTTTATCAAACTTGATCTAAGTGCTATGTTCATATTGCCAACATTGTCTGCAATACCAGCATTGTCCACAATCCAATGCCAACATTTTTATGAAGACACTCCAACTTTCTCCTCACCATACGCGTCGTTAGGCAGGGTGAACACCACTCGGTACACTGCCATCACATCTCTCAGAGTAATGATGACGTACGGTCTGTGCTCCGCTGCAGTGCTGCTACAGTGGCCTTGCGCAAGGTACACACCATACAATGTGTCTATAGCATTGCCAGCTCCATACAGCTCTTTGTCCGAGTCAGTGGTTGAGGAGTGGGTGGTGTAGCTGCTGGATGTGATGACGTCATGTTGGAACGCTAAGGAGGACTGCGGTATAGTCTTTGTGTCGCTTGAAGCCAGTTTACCTTGGAAGAAAATCGAGTATCGTCACTCAAAGATGTGCATGACCAAATATTTTGATATTAACATTGCCTAAGCAGTTATATACACTTGACATTGCTGATTCAGCGAATGTCCTACAACAAAGGGAAAAAAAGAAGACATAAACATAAACGTTTACTTTTGTGAGATATTTTTTTTCTTTTTCGAAACTTGCGTTTCTTTTGCCGTTCAGTATATTTAATAAGCTGATATTTAACTGCTTATCCAAGTAAAACATAGTCACACAGTAACCACCCTGTCATCCAGTTACCATGTCAGGTGTCATGGAAGGATGCAGTTGTTAACGAATAGAATCTTTCAAAGATAACTATTATAGATTATACGAAATCCCAAGTAGGACATTCTATCATTAAGTAAAACAATTCTGGAAATCATTTGTTAATAATCTCCGTGTAAAGAATTTCGTTCAAGAACACTCCTCGACTTCATGTTTTCCAAGCCAAAACGTTGACTACACAATTGTCTCGTTCCCTGTTGACTGTGTTCCGTCCTATTGCTCAACCAATTACCAGTCCAGATTATTAAGACTAACTTATTTCACTGGATACATAAATATTAATCAGTATGATCTGATACATCTAAGCACTTGTATACTGCAACACTACGTCCTTCTAATCCTTGCAACATGACTCCGTGAGTTCTTGTACAGCGTGCTCTGTCGTACCGTGAGCTCTGACAAATGGAAACCTGGAAATCGTGAAAATATCAAAACGAGGCTCTGTCGCTAGGAATGTTTGGCAGTCTGGTACGGAATTGATGTTACATCAGTCTCATTGTGCGTTACAGTACTACAAAGAATAAGCACAAAAGAATACATAACAGGTGTAACCAGTGAGCCATATGCATTGTGAATCATTTTACGACCTCTTCTAACAGATGTCTTAGTTAAGGTCATGCTGCCTAAATCTGGACATAAAACATAGAAATACGGTGTTATTAAACTATACAATTAAAATTCATTTGTAAATATCATGTTCTTATGAAACAGGAAATTGGAATTCAGCGTAACCAAAGTTGTTTGTGATGTCTACTTTCACTTTCACAGGAGGATATTCGGATCAGCTGAAAAGTAGGCCATTGTCCGAACAAGGTAATGAGACTCGGTATGGATGTTTTCCTGTGCTGGGTTGTCTTTTAACTAGCCGTTAAGAACATTTAACCGACTGTTAGCTATTAAAAGAGGGCTATCTTGATCAGAGGTGTTACCTACCTTTTTACGGGCAGTCAAAGTAACGTTAAGTTAACACCGCTAACCTTTTATCAGTGTGGTTAAGTAGTAAATAGCAACTCATTCCAAAGTTAATGTGTAAAACGAACGCATGAGTGGAGCGAGGGTGTGCTTAAGTGAAAAGTCTCATTGTCCAATCCATACTGGTACCTGCAATGTCAAACGTTCCATACATCCCATCCCGTACATGATCTATGAGATTAGGATCCTGGCTTTTTGCTGGTCATTGAATAGTGTCAATAGCATTGACCCTCAAAATAGCAACTACTGCTCTGGCACGATGAGGCCTGGCGTTATCATCCATGAATAAGGGACGACTGGCAAGTGTGTGATTGTCAAAATGGGGTATTACGACACCATCCAAGTGACGTTGATAACGTGGGCCGTTTAACGTGCCCGGTATTGTGATTAGGTCCAGCTTGCAGTCGTAGGACACACAACCCCACACCATCACTGTGCCACTACCAAAGTGAACCGTTGGTTCAATCATTTCTGGGTTATAAGATTCATTTGCGGCGGCGCCAGACACGCCTGCGGCCGTCAGTGACGTGCAGAAGGTAACGTCTTTCGTCTGACCAGTGGACTCTGCGCCAGTATCTGAGATTGTGGTTTTGCCTTAACCTGCAACCACGCCAGGCGTTCTTGCATGTGTCTGTCTGGACGTCTGACTGGTCTACGTGCAAGCAATCCTGCAGCTCTTAACCTCGTGGTATTCGTGGACAGTGTGACGCCCATACGTCTACGGAGGTCTTCAGCATGGGTCATTGGATTACGTCTGACTAAGCGAATTAAGGCCCTGTCGTCAGGAGCACTGGTTTTTCTTGGACATCCAGGTCTAGGTTGGTCTTTGACGTCTTCAGTTTGCGCGTGCTACCGTGCCAGTCAGCTAGCAATGGTGTGATTGAGATTTATATTGATACCAATTTGACGACATTATAAACCTGTGTCATGCATGCCAATGATTCTCCATTATTATTGGATGGCCTACGTCTCGGCATGTCGTTTTGGAACAGTACAAGATCTGTTGCTTCAACGTTAAGATTTCAGCCACCAAGAATCACACAACAACACTGTGTTTACAGTCGAAAGACCCCGTGCATCTTCTGTATTTGGCATTTTATGTCTGGGATGCACAGGCAATACAGGCATATAGCATACTGCGAAATTTCACTGTCCTTACTTGACACTAAATCAGAATATATACTTTTGAATTTGGTGATGCTTAATTAACGCTTTCCCGTATATATTTTTTTGATTTGGCAATATGTGGTATTACATTACAATTATTGACAGACGTGGCAAATACTGAATAAATGATATTGATGGCATCTTCACGACTTGGCCATACAGTCAGGACACTTTAAGGAGTGAAAACCGACGATAGGTAAAGTGGGAATTCAAAGATTCATTATGATTGTAGGAGTAGAATAGGCCTTCAGCAACCCATGCTTGCCATAAAAGGTGACTATGCGTGTCGTAGGAGGCGACTAATGGGATCTGGGGACAGATACGCTGACTTGGTTGACACATGTGATCGGTTCCCAATTGCGCAGATCGATGTCCATGTTGTTGATCACTGGATTGTCTGGTCCAGACTCGATTATTTACAGGCCGCCGCCATATAGCTGGAATATTGCTGAGTGCGACGTAAAACTAAGCTCACTCACGCACACATTATGACTGTAGCCATCAAAGTGTAACTAATGAGCGTAACAGTGGTAAATGTTCTATCCACGGACAACCTGCATCTAATATTAATATCATTTTCATGGATTCATCATATTTTATCTATTGCTGAGCTATAGTTTCTCATTATAATGTCTTTTCTGTTGCCCCAGAGCTGGGATCATATGTCTTTGAAATATATATGCAAACGACTGGGACTTTGTCTTCCAACACAAAACGTTCGTTGCGCTATGACATGTGCATGTTGGTGATAAACCATACAGATGGTCTCAACCATCGACTTGATCACATTCTTTTCGTCAGCAGAGACATTCCGACTGCAAGCGACATTTTGCTAGCCCATTTGGTAAATAGGAAGTAATCAGAAAACGGAATTATGGGATATATGGAAGCTAACCAGTGACGTTAACCACATTGTTAACTTTGACTGCGACGTTAGCTAAGGGCGTGACTATTGACTAACCATGTTTTGAACAACGTTTATTTAACGTTCGGTTAGCTTATGGCCCGTTAAGGATTTAGCCGGCCGTTAGGAGTTAACCCACGGGTAAGGTAACCCAGTATTGAGCAACCGGGACTTGGACATTTATGTTTGTCATTGAAACTGTCTTTACACTGTGTTTAAACGTTAGTGTTGATATAAAATAATTTCTTCAAGAAATTTTCTAAAACCGATAATCCCTCTCGGGTGTGACGAGCGAAGACTTGCTCTTCTTGGTTCCTCGACAACGTAAAGAATACATACCGTAGCATTTATCAGTATCATTCCAGGATCCTGTCACGGGGTCACAGAGCGACTTTGATTCGATATTCGCACTGCCGTTGGGACAAGTGTACGTTACCATCGACCCTGCCGTGGTGTTTGGTGACGCGAAGATCGTCGTCCTGTTAGATTTCAGGGGAGAACCACAGTCCACTGGAACACGAAGATATAAATGTCCATCATATTATACACACTGCACAGTACACAACCCCATCCAGCTCCTCATTGCGGTCTAAGTAACTCACATATTCAAACAATGCCCTTAGTTCCACTCTCATGGATGGTTTACACCATTCGTAGTTTCATTTTCATTGATCTTTCACGCCAGACGTACTTCCATTCTCATGGATGTCTGACGTCAGTCGTAGTTCCATTCTTATGCCAGTCGTAGTTCCATTCTGATGGATGTCTGACGCCAGTCGTAGTTCCATTCTCGTGGATGTCTTACAGCAGACGTAGTTCCATTCTGATGGATGTCTGACGTCAGTCGTAGTTCCATTCTCACGGATGTCTGACGCCAGACGTAGTTCCATTCTCATGGATGTCTTACGTCAGCCGTAGTTCCATTCTCATAGATGTCGGACGCCAGACGTAGTTCCATTCTGATGGATGCCCTATGTCAGTCGTAGTTCCATTCTCATGCATGTCTTACAGCAGACGTAGTTCCATTCTCATGGATGTCTTACGCCAGACGTAGGTCCATTTTGATGGCTCCATGTACCGCAGTTACAATGCAACTCTGAAGTCTGTCCCGTATGTGTGCTGACATACTGGGGCTTACCAGGTAATTACACTGACACACTGGGGCCTGTCCCGTTGTTACACTGACACACCGGGGCCTGTCCCGTTATCACAGTGACACTCTAGGTCTGTCCCGTTATTACACTGACGACCCGTGAAGGTCACGGGGTAGAATAGGCCTTCAGCAACCCATGCTTGCCATCAAAGGCGACTATGCTTGTCTAAAGAGGCGACTAACGGTATCGGGAGGTCAGACTCACTGACTTGGTTGACACATGTGATCGGTTCCCAGTTGTGCAGATCGATGTTCATGTTGTTGATCACTGGATTGTCTGGTCCAGACTCGATTAATTCCAGACCGCCGCCATATAGCTGGAATATTGCTGAATGCGGCGTAAAACTAAACTCACTCATGCACTCACTCACTCACACTGGGGCCAGTCTGTACTTACACTGACACACTGGGGCCTGTCTTGTACTTACACTGACACACTGGGGCCTGCCCCGTCAGCTGACCGTCCTTACATGTGCGCATCAGGTTGCCGGATACCAGGATATAGGAGTAGAAGCAAACGTAGCGAAGAGTCCGTCCCCCGTTCTCCGTCTGCAAGTACGTGTTGGGGGCAGGGTCGGCCTCACCACACGCTTCTGTGGGGCACAGTAAACAATGTTTGTATGATCATCATAGTCATAGTTTTCGTGTGGGGAAATCGTTATATGCCGGAAGATAATTCAACCTCATGTGTGATGTGTATACCAACGGAAATAATTAATTGGATATAAGTAATAATAATTGCGGTATGCCATATATGCATTTGATTCAAACAGAGTTACCAAACCAACCAATCACCGTAAAGAAAAGTCAAAACATTGATTACCGAACAGTCTCGTGTCCTGTTTACTGTGTTCCGTCCTGATGCGCAACTTAGTGCGACAACTAGTACATTTTTGGATTGAGTCGTTTATCTGCATCTGTAAACATTAATCAGTATGGTTTGGTACTTCTAAGCAACTGTATATTGCAACACTGAGCTCCTTCTAATCCTTGCAAACACATTGTACATCGTACTCTGTCGTACAGCGAGCTCTGACAAACGGAAACCTGGAAATTGTGGAAATCTCAAAACGAGGCCCTGCCGCTATCTTTGGCGGTCTGGAAGGGAATTGATATTATATCAGTCTCAATTTTTAAATTGGGGACCTGAGAAGGACCTTCTCCAAACCACTATTGTCTATACTACTATAGATGTGCATGCCAAATTTGGTTAAAATCAGTCGAATAGTTTTCGAGATATGGAGTTCGAAGTGAGCATGGGGTCGGTGGTGGAAACTAGCTTTGGTTGCCAAGAATTGAAGACAGTATTTATCAGATGGACTTAAAAAGGAGAAACAATCAGGAAACGCCGCACACTTTGACGTATCGAGAGTGTTAGCTTGAACACGCAATTCTCACACGGTGGGCGATGTGACGAACTCCTCTCTGGCGAACACTCTCGGTGGCCCGACTTTCAAGTAGTAAAAGTTCGGTTTCTCATCTTTGATGTTGACCAAGTCGACGGTGTACGTTTATCATGGACCATATCGGATCACTGGCGAGTTTTCTGCTGTCTCCCTCGTATTCGGCCTGATGGTACAAGTACCTTACGCTGACGCGGTCCAGTAAGGGTTTCACGTCTGTTTTATCGTGTCATGCCGCCGCTGATGACGATTTAACAGATTTCATTTTGATGGCTTCGATGGGCCTCTTGCCACAAGTGTGGTGTTTTCGAGGACATCCACCACTCGCGACCCATTCTGTTGTCTGTTTGGGGGATCTATTAAATCCTGCGAGAACAGGTGTTCGCCCAGTTCGCGATTGAATCTCTCGATGATGCTAGGCTGGGGATGGTCTAAAGTTACCCGCTTGGCAGCGGTGAGCTCCCACCACACCTCCTCTCACCTGGACTTGGCCAGCATGAACTCGCACCCGGACTGGCCAGAGCAAGTGACTGCATTTATAGATGCGTTCCAAGGCTTTGGCGACTCCGGTCCAATCTTTGGTCGTCAGTGGTTCGGCTTCCTTGTATCGACTGACGATGTCGACGATGGTCGAGGTATACTTGGCTACGTCCAGGTAGACCGTGTCGATGGTGTCAACGGCCCAACCGGAGCCCATGTGTGTGTAGAGTTCCAGGAAGTTTCGATGGAGGTTTTAACGGTCTCTTGTTTGCCTCTGAAGCAAGGCTGGGCGTGCTCAGTGGTGCTGTCCGTCTGATGTTTGTCCAGCAACGTTTTCATCGTGAGCGGAAATTTGAGGCTTATCAGATCGATCAGTTCCTTGCCGACTTTAACGGCGATAAGGGGTTTGAGGCCGTCGACTTCGATATTTTTGTTAACGATGCATCGTGTAATCATGGCATCGTGTAATCATGGTATCATGTAATCATGGCATCATGTAATCATGGCATCGTGTAATCATGGCATCGTGTAATCATGGCATCGTGTAATCACGGCATCGTGTAATCACGGCATCATGTAATCATGGCATCGTGTAATCATGGCATCGTGTAATCATGGCATCGTGTAATCACGGCATCATGTAATCATGGCATCGTGTAATCATGGCATCGTGTAATCATGGCATCATGTACTCATGGCATCGTGTAATCATGGCATCGTGTAATCATGGCATCATGTAATCATGGCATCGTGTAATCATGGCATCGTGTAATCATGGCATCCGTGTGATCATGGCATCATGTAATCATGGCATCGTGTAATCATGGCATCATGTAATCATGGCATCGTGTAATCATGGCATCATGTAATCATGGCATCGTGTAATCATGGCATCATGTAATCATGGCATCATGTAATCGTTCCTCCAGAAATTCGAGCAGCTCGGGTTTCCCTGTGCACGAATAACCTCTGAGCTCGAAGGAAGTGAAGGAGTTACAATGAAGGATGAGATCTTTATACAATAGATTGGGCTTGGTAGAGGAGTGCATCATAAACAGATGGAATGAAAATCCTTGGTCCCGGTTGATGGTTGGCTTGTGGCGTTTGATGTGAATGGCTTCTGTGAGTTAGCGTTTCGTTGTAACTCCTTTATTGTAACAGCTATCTATTTCCCTAGGCGGGTGTGTTGTGTGTGTGGAGGAATTAGGACGGGTACAGGCATGGACAAATAAGAACTTGCAACATATCGAGGTGGTGGTAAGAGAGAGCACATAATTATTGAAATGCAATTGTTAAAAAGTCATATCAATCAGAGACTGGTCCCAACCATGTTAAAATGGTTGAATTGGGAGGTTGGGTTGGGTTGGATTGGATTGGGTGTTAGGGCATAATTAAACTGTTGACACCCTCTCATTCTTTCTCTCTTGGAAGCAATGTACAATAATTTAGTTTATGCACTGGCATAAAACTTAGGTACTTATCAACCCCTTGAATAAACATCATGACAGCTGTATCTACGGGGAAATACGGTCATTCAATTAATGTGCTTTTTCGGTAGGTTTTGTATTTGTAAATGTAAATGTGCTACTTTCATGTTGATTTTTAGGATGTACATGGCAGCATTTCACTTCCATGAAAACAGCCTAGATGCCCTAGCAGTGACCGAGGCTGGGGAACAATCACTTACCCTAAGCCTAAACCAAGAGACCAAGCTAGTGAACAAGAAACCAACATGTGGTAAATATAATTCCGATAATCAATCATTTTTGCCTCTTTGCTCCCTTTAGTTGAACTGGTGCTCTCCAGTTTGAAAAAATACTGTTACTACATGTTTTCTCCAACCAATGAGTCAACACTAAGTCTTGTGTGCCAAAACGCTTGTTTTAATCTTCATATAAAAAATGAAACTTCACAAAATGTAATTTTTAAAAATAATGAATATTTTTTCTCTGATGATACATCTATGTCTCAGAAATGGGATCACTATCTTTCGACTCTAGAAATACGTTAGCAAAACCCACTCAAACCCACCCATTCGTCATGCAAGGGATGTTAGTGCCAAATCAGGTTTTGCACGTGCAGTCGATCGCGTGATCTTCGCATCGAAGTTTTCTTCATTTGCACGTGTTTGCATTGGCGTCAAGAATTGAAGAAAAACACCTTTAAACAGTTTTAACGGTACTTTAAAATACCACGATTGTCAAATGTGCAACGTGAACGTACCATGTTAAAAGCGGGAAGATCAGTTACTGACGTCGCAAGAGCAATGGGATGCCGCCATCGTACTGTATATGACTTGCGAGGTCGTCTACAACAAATTGATAATGATAATGGTAGGTATGACCCCTCATCTTCATCCAACTGCGTAGGGTCTTCCTTATAATCCAGAGAAAAGCATTGCTCCTCATCAGCAATCCGTGAAACGGTGGACTTGCGCTCCGGCGTCCGCATTCTACGTGTCGACTATCTGGCCGTTCGGACACAGATCGAGACCTAGACCCATCTATCCCTGGGTCTGCGGTGGAGAGATCTAGATGGTGAGCGCCGGTGAGCGCCGGTCTCCTGTCACTAGACACAGTCCCGGCGCTCCCAATGCTAGCGCGTCCGATCCTGGCGTTGATCTACCAAACGTTGTTGTGATCATGGTTTGGGATGCACTGGCAGGCGCCAGCGCACGGTTGTCCTCCTTCCTCTGTGACGTCTCTGCAATGTCCGGGATGAGCTGAGGCGTTAAAGTCGGGAGGCGTCGGATACTCTCGAGATGCGCCTGGCGCCATCACTGGGGCTGGTATAAGAAGTGCCCTCAATATCTGCTGCACCTCCGGGTGCGTAAGGGCGTCCGGCCTCGCCAAGTCCACCCATCCTGCCACCTGGGTGGTAGGCGTCGGCGTCGGCATTGGTGTTGCTCTCTGAAGCGCTGAGTGATGTTGGATCCAACCCTGTTACTGGAATCTCCGCCAAACGTTGATTACCCGATGAAGACGCTGGAGACCGCGACAGCTTCCTTAACTTCTGAATCTTCCTTTTTCTTACTACTGCCAAGAATTTTTGAATCGACAGACCCGAGCATGCTGCACACCATCGTAGAAGGGATCAGGATCCAACAGCACAGTGCGGGCAAAAGTGCATTAACAAAACGATTAAAAGGGTGGAAGACAAAACACCCCATTAAAAGAAATGGACTGTTCCACACATCGTGCTACACACGTTTGCACTAGACAAGTGAAATCGCTGTCATTTCGAAGAAGGCACAGCAAAATTAGCCTAAAAGTAACACTAAGTAACACAAATCCTAAACCTTGTGGACATAAATATATCTGTAGAAAAAGTCCACCAGCCAACAGAAAACCAATCCGTATAAAAATACGGAGGTAACATGAAGAAAAAAAGAGACACGAAGACATGCCTCACATGAGGTAGCCGACAAGTGTACAAAAAAAGTAAAATATACGTTAAAATCGACACAAAGATTGAAAAGTATACAAATCACACTCTAAATCCCTGAAACAGTGAAAGGAATAAGTGTAAAGGCGAAATAAGTTGAAACTTTATTAGATCTGAAATTTTTTCTGCAATCCAACACGTTTAGACCAAACGACGCTTGAAGTAAAAGTGAAGTTTTTCGTGGAGTCTGCGCGCATGTGCAGTTTGGAGATCCAGATACTTCCGTATCCTGACAGTCGTAGATTGCGAGGTAGCCATTCACGATTGAATGCAATTCAACTCCTTCGAACAAACAGACGATGACGAAGATCAACAGACGTCATATCGAGGAGAGGTTGTGCGACTTGTACGAGGAAAGATCGGCTTGAATGGAAGCTGTTTCCACCACCCGAGAAGCCCTTTGATCTCAAATCAGTGCGTACGCGAAACCTGAATGCTGAACGAGGACATCCTGTTGGCCGACAAGATCCGAAGCAAGGGATCACCATCGCCAGTGTTCTGACGGCGTTGGGCTTCATCGTATTGACCTTGGCCGTGTCTCTGATGGGACGAGGATCAATGCCGAAGCCACCAGCACCGCTACAAGGCAGCAGCGACGATCCTGGAGACTGCATAAAATACCGTGTGAAATCGCTCGGCAAAACCCTGGCCAAATTTGCCAGCAAAGCCGCTGAAGCGCTTCTATGAAATCCTGGGCATCATCGTCTCGTGACTGCTCGGCACGCTGTCATAAACGGTCACGTGGTTAAGTCAAAACCTGTGGGCTTCCGTTGTGGCCTTGGCGTATGGTGGTATTTGTATGGTGTATTTCACCGCTAGAGATTTTTTAACCAAATGAGGCACAACCCCACCGCGATCCCGCCGACCGCCAGCTCCATTTTGCGATTGATGTGCCGCTGATTGTTCGCTTGCGCGTGCGGAGGATATCGCGCCACTACTTCGGGTGTCGGGGGTGGTGCCGTGATGCCCGTTTCACAGGTACGTGTAGGCGGTGCAGGTCAGCTTGCTGACGGGGTTAACCTCTTTGGTCATGTGGACAAGGCGTCCGACTTCGGACCGGAAGGTCCGTCGTTCGAATCCCAGCACTGGACTTGAAACTTTTGTGGCCGCTACATTGGCGCCCAACGTGGGGCTGAGCACGTTCATATCATATTTGAACAAAATAAGCCTCAGTACCCAACTATGCGGCCCGGGACGTGCCTTCTGTTGACGGGGGAGTATGTAGCAGGGCGTGGAGTCATCCCACAGATGACATCCTTACCTTGTCAGCTTGCTGACGGGGTTAACCTCTTTGGTCATGTGGATAAGGCGTCCGAATTCGGATCGGAAGGTCCGTCGTCCGAATCCCAGCACGGGACTCGGAACTTTTGTGGCCGTTGCACCAAGCACGGCCCAGACGTACGTTCGAATCGGATCATTCAACCGTACGGGGTCCGCGCGAGTGAACTCCTTCCACGTGTCCAACACCAACATTTCCCTGTCGAAACCTCTAAACGCGGTAATCCTTGCTGTTGTCGAAAGCCATGTAATCTTTGTTCTACTCTTTCGTCAGGAGGTAATGATACCATTTGTAACCCCAATCTATCACTCTTTGCTGACTTTCGCGAGAGGCTCGATGTGAGCGATTGGAATGCCCAAACAGTGGTTCGGACCCGGCAAAAGCCAATCCGTTTTTGGATCGACGTAGAACTAAAATGCGCAAATGCGTTCAGGATACGTCTGATCTGCGTGAAAATACGGACCGACTCAACGGACCGCAACGTGTGTGTGAACGTATACGACCCTATGCTCACTAAATTATTAGTGACTATTTACTAAACTATTCGACCCATTTTCGTGAAAGTTTGCATGCATCTCGGCAGATGATTCTGCTACAACAAAACGGTATTTTAAACACTCTCCATGACGTCATTACATTAATTAGGACCTAATTAGGATAAAAAGTTGAACATTTCGGCCTTTTTCCCGACAGACCGCATCATCACTTCGAAGTCCATATCTGGAAAACTATTCGACCGATTTTAACCAGGTTTTGCATGCACATCTGTATTAGTATATACAATTAAAATTGAAGCCCTGTGAAGGACGTGATCCAAAGCCGCTAATGTCTAGACTACTCCCTATTTGCTTTGTTTCAGGTAAAGGAAAGAGTAGAGCGGAAGCCTTTGTATCTTCCTTACAAGTAGGAGACTACAGTATAACCCCACACCTTCCTTGTTTCAGCTATTAGATACCCTTAATCAGTTCACCTAACGTGCCTTTTGTCTTACTTCTTGAAATACTGTAGCGACAAGCTGTGCGACGATAGTCCATCTGATTAGGACATACAACATTGTGTCATGCATATGTCTGTCAGCAACCACCAGTACCTGTCAGCATCCTCTCATAACTAGCAATCGTTCACACACACGTTGCGGTCCGTTGAGTCGGTCCGTATTTTCACGCAGATCAGACGTATCCTGAACGCATTTGCGCATTTTAGTTCTACGTCGATCCAAAAACGGATTGGCTTTTGCCGGGTCCGAACCACTGTTTGGGCATTCCAATCGCTCACATCGAGCCTCTCGCGAAAGTCAGCAAAGAGTGATAGATTGGGGTTACAAATGGTATCATTACCTCCTGACGAAAGAGTAGAACAAAGATTACATGGCTTTCGACAACAGCAAGGATTACCGCGTTTAGAGGTTTCGAAACGCCCCTTGGCGGCGCTGTTTGTATTCGATTAAACATATTCTTCATCAGTTGTACATCAAGGACACAGTTGACGTCGAGTAATATGTTTGCTCATAATACGTAACAAATAAAGGAACAAACAGAGCATATTCCTCTCGGGAATATTCAGTTATTAAATCCAATTGTATTGGTTACAAGACTGCGAACAGATAATGGGCGTGCACTCGGGGAGCACAGAAGCAGAGACGTAACGGATATGCCTCAAGATGGTAGAGAAGCAAAGTTTAACAAAATCTCTGTGGGAGATATAGCTGGAAACAGGGGGTGAAGCTAACCTCTTCGCTTCATAACAGCCAAATAGACATCCATAGTTACGTTACATAAACATTACCAGGGCCCCATTCCTAAACGCGATCGACAGTAGTAAGTCTATGTTAAAGTATAGGAGCTACGATCATCTTGGCGCTACGATCACGTTACAGCCGTTACATGTGCATTAATGCACAATGTGACCTATAAGTTGCCCCTCTTCACTGTGAGGCTAGAGTAATGCCGATGTGACGTAAAGTCCAACTGAACTAAACGCTGCAATAAACACACACGTGGGTATATTTAACAGTTCCTTCATTACACAATGTCATTTAGAAAGTTGTCAGATGTAACATATGTTATATTTGGAAAAAAACACTTTCTTAGTAACGTACAGATTTTTGTACATTTGCTGGGTTCAGTCCCATCCGGGATTCGAACCCACACCCTCAGAGTAAGGCACCTAATCGCCAGCAGATAAAGTCAGCCGCCTAACCTGCTCACCTGCTGCGACTTCCTAAACAGTTCCTTTCACGAGTACAAGAAGGTGAACGCACCAGCCACAGTTCCGCGCCAAATGTCACCTACATGAAATTATCCCAGCACACGCTCAGCATCAGTCACATTGTTCACTAAATATTGAAAATTGTGGTCAGCTTTAGTTACCTGATGTATGTGCATTTTAGAAACACATACATCTTACACACCATAACCCACCATAACACCTGATTCGAATTCTGTCTGCAATGAAGGCTAACCACCTAATCTGGTGAACTGTTTGGTATAGTTTAACTGCAGACTGGACGCTGTTCCAGACCGCTGTTCCACAAAGCGAAGACTTTGGTTGCTGAAAATTTACGATTGTTGCAGTGCTAGGACTGCTAAGTATTAACAATTCAGGGTGAAGACAATCCAAGCGCGTGATTTTAGCAGATATGTTAGCCATTGTGTAAGAGGTTTGCTTGCTTACAATTTCATACATTTAGGGTCAAATAAGCTATGTAGCATTCGTGACTGTATGTCCAATATTGGCATCGAAGCAGTAAGACACAAGTAGACACAGATAGAGACACACGTGCATTCATGCAGGGACACAAGTTGACACAAGCACAAGTAGACAGAGACACAAACAGACACAGGCTGAGGCACAAGCACAAGTAGACAGAGACACAAACAGACACAGGCTGAGGCACAAACAAACAAAGCAGATACACTAGTAGACAAAGGCAGAGACACAAACAGATACACAGGTAGACACGGGCACAAGTAGACACAGACGGAGACACAAGCACAGGCAGAGACACAAGCAGACAGAGACAGAGACACAAACAGACACAGGCAGGGACACACGCAGACACAGACACAGAGACAACTAGACGCAAGTAATCAAACACATACACAAGTAATCAAAGGTAGACACAGAGACGCGCGTAGACACAGGCCGAAAGACAAGCAGACAAAGCCAGGGACACAAGTAGACAAAGGCACAGACACAAGCAGACACAGGAAGAGACAGGCACTAGTAGTCACAGACACAGGAAACATACGTAGACACAGATAGAGACACAAGCAAACACACACTGAAACAATGGAGAAGATGTGCAGTGGGGCGCTTCAACGGCCATGTGCAAACAGCACCCGTTACGTTGGGTTGGCTTGTTAGTCTTAACCTCTTAGTGCGACGAGACAAGACTGAAAACCGAAGTTCGGAAACGAAGTGAAGCGACTGTTTCATATGTAAACATCCCGCCATTCTCTGAACTTCAGGTACACGTTCATTTAGTTTGTATGATCTGTAGCTTCACAGGGATAATATTGATTTGGGTCTCCCGTAGTCACGGAGATCGAATCAAAAATTCATTTGAAGAATATGAATGTAATTTGTTGAACAATGGATTCATTTTCCGTTGATCCGTTCGTGTAACCTAACCTTAACACGACTGAACAACCGCTGTCAATCATCAGAATAGAGCGTCAGTCAACGGTGACGCGCGTGAGATCGGGAGTGCCGGATGGACTTATGTACAAAGCAGAGAACATGTAGGCGTGTGTCGCCTATAGTCTGTTTTACAGTGAAACCGTACCGATGAAGTTCTCTTTAACCTTTAGCCTGCTGAATTAATTTCAGCATAAGGCGCTAATAAGAGGGTGGGTGATTTCAAACACTCAGTGCGTCACTAAATAAGGGACAACTCAAAAAATATTCAGCTCATTAATACTACATACAAAAATAAACATTATTATCAAAAAATATCCAGATAATTTCAAACGTACAGATATTAATTACAAGACAAACATAAATAGTGTAAATTTTCCTGAATTTACCTGAATTACTCGATTGGTAGCCGGATGCGTTTTATACTAGGAACCGTATAAATTGTCCAATTATCGCAAACCGATTTCAATATTCTTACTACTGATATTTCATAAGTATCTGACTTTAATTTCGTATATTTGTATCGGCAAATATCCGCGCGACGACAAATTAAAAACTAATTCTGAAAAAAAATAATCGAAAACGTTCGTCGTAAACAAATAATATTTTCGATGTCATGACAGGTCTTACTGAAATGGCACTATTACGTTTATTTAAACGTGTCATGTAATGAAAATAGCAGAATAAAATACATGATTCATAAGCATTCATGAGTGCAAATATCAAGTGTTATGGTTCATTAATTTTTGCACAAACCCACAAAAAGACGGTGTTAAATCGTGTTACGCATACGAAAAAACAAACATGGCGCGCTTCGTCGAACTCCTACATAAAATATAGCTTTTTTGGTCAGAAGAAAGATTACAGAACTCTTCTGTGTAAGACCTGGTGAAAGAGGGAGAATTTCTCATTCTACAAGTGTTCCATGTATCATTTTCCGTTTAGTATGACGAAAGACGGGCGAAAATTAAGATCGTGAAATCTAACTTGTTTTCTAGTAAGTGCAAAGGTTACCGGATGTGATGTCACAGACGGGGATTGCTTGATGAAATTCATTCGCTATTGAATATGAACAGAAAAGTTGGAGATATTTCGCCTGAATTTAGCACAAATAACTGTTTAAAGTGATTAATCAGAGCTCATAGAATTTTCTTGGTGTATTTTTGACTATATAATTCGCACATAGCCGAACCAGTTTGACCTTGTATGCTCCCGTGACCCGGAAACAGTAGTCGATCAACACTGCAGATGCAAGTTTTTCAGTATCTTTTATTTTATTTTTTGTTCATATTAGGCACATTACTTTATTGTCCACTGAATATAAAGATAGTGATGCATGTTGATCCCAGCTTATTCTTTTTTTCACATGGTCCAACACAGAAACGTGTACAAAGATCATTCTCAACAACAGGTGCGCGGATATGGGCGTGGCATTTGTGTTTCAAAATAACATTCATGCTTTTCTTTTTATGACGATGTAGTGTAGTAAGAACTGCAGTATACATGTTTTATAAACAAAAATATATTTTCAGTTATAGTTTCACATGAAATCGGAGATGATTTGATAAAAATTGCGTTCATATTACATGATTGGGAAAATTATATGTCTCACTTTAGAACAAGTTGAATTACATTCATAATTTTATGCAATGAATTAACGTTCTTGATGAATAATTACGACAGATTTGTCAATGCTTTATGTTTCATAACTGGTTACAACTTTAAATCTTTTCATATACTTTAATATGTTAAATGATATTAAAAATATGACAATTATTTTTCTCTCTCAAATAGACAAAGGCAAAGACACTTAAAATCTGTCAATGCATTAGCAACGTGGAAATAACCAAATTTTAATTAATGTCTTTCAGTAATGTGGAAAGCTGACAGTTTTACACAATTTTTTATTACAACTACATGTATGCCATAAAATTTATGGATAGATGTTACAAATTATTTTGTGTATTTTATTTCTTCATAATATCGTGCCAAAATGTACATCAAATACAAATGGGTGATGAGTTATTTTTGTTTTCAGCAGTACCACTTTGTTTGCTGAATTATTTTGAATCGCACATGACAAATAATGTCATTTATGTTGTTGAAGTAACAGTACATGTAAATTTATCAGAAAATGTTATCATTTGATAAAAAAGAAACCATATACATATAAGAAGTTATATTGTCTCTGGTGAAAGTAAACATGCTTCATATTCTGTAAATATATATTATTCTACCTTATTGTCTTTTCCTGGGTTAAGGAGCAATGTCACAATATGAAATGGGTCTAATGAACTTTCAAGGATTGTTTCTGTTTGCTGAAGTGTCTGATGATGATATGCTCCAATTATTTAGTGTTCAATAGCCTAAACCATCATGAAACAAGAAACATGAAGAACAGTCTTCCTTGAATAACAAAATGCTAAGGACTGAGCAGTCTTCCGTTAAAGATCTGGAAGCATTTGATATATATGTCTTTGCCATATACACATGGCTATTAAAAAAAATCCAAATTGAAATCTTAAAGAATAGCTCCAAACTGGACAACAAAAAACACTCACTGCAGAGCTCAGTATTAGGAAAAAAGAAATTTACTTGCCACCACATGATTACCTTGATGCCAAAGACTAACATAGGTTGCACCTCCTACTCAACACTTAATTATCTGTCACTTGTAGTTTTGATATTCCATATTAAAAACATCACTACAACAAAATTATTCTAGGTCTGGTATGATAATTTCATATTACTTCATGAAATTTCATCACAAGAAAAAAATGAGTCTGTCTTTCGATCACTGTCAGTGTAATCACTGCTCCAAGAGTTTGGATCATCAGTCTGTTTCCCAGATGAAGTCTGTTTTAACAGTAAAATATGAACATGGACAGTGTGCAAGTAGGTAAAAAGTATGGCCATAAACATGAGGTACATTTTGCAGTTCAGATTGCACTAGTGCAATATCTA
Organism: Haliotis asinina; assembly: GCF_037392515.1. Lineage (NCBI taxonomy): Eukaryota > Metazoa > Mollusca > Gastropoda > Lepetellida > Haliotidae > Haliotis > Haliotis asinina. Next base: position 8,042,453 of record NC_090291.1, read on the forward strand.
AAAGCTGTATGGAACCACGGACTGAGCCACATGACATGATTTTTTTATACAAATATGCACACACGTCAAACAATTTGATCTGAAACATTACCTGCATTATACTAGGTAGAATTAACTCCGAAAGCTCTGCTGTTTGGAGTAACAAAATAATTTCAATTTTGCTCCAAATTCGTGAACAAAAGATGTGATGTTTAGCTGTTTTAATGTCTAAAATAAATACTGATTCACAAAGACGATGACAGTTGTTTTCTAAGCAGTAATTAATTTTTATGAAATACATTTACTGTACGTTACATTCTCACACTAGCTGAGTAGCTCTGGTTTCGTTCGTTTCTGCAAAAGGAAAAATGATTTTTTTTCATGAGATCTTCAATCATCAAAATTGTACTTCTTGTAACGATATGCACAGAAGAATATTCTGTTATTGTTACGACACACTGACAATTTATATGTCTCCCCGTGTCAGAACATTCTTTGAAAAAATTAGACCGCGAAAATCATCGACTTCGGATTAGCTAAACTAAAGATCAACAAATCGACGGCTAACTTCAGGAGAAATACTACAACACAAGCAACAAATGACAACTGCTATTGAACACAACTAATAGTAAATGACTGAGGATGACTGAAAGGTAATTCTGGTGTATAGTATGGATCTTACGGGAATTTGAATCAGTTTAGAAAATGTATCAATGGTCGTTTTCCAACTCGTTCACATTTTACTTCCACGAGTGCCATGCCGTGTACGTGCTTCCGGTTTCATCAAGGGTGGGTACAATTACAAATTTTGTGATATTGTTTCATGATCTGCATTATATAGGTATTGAGTCGTTTTCTTTCAATGTATCTGTGTTCAGATTCTGCTTTTGAACGCATATTTTCAAACATCCTTCGTATCTTGTCACTTAGAAAGACCGCGAGTTTGGCCACGCCCTTTCGGGTCACGAACGGCTGTCAACTTTGTGAATGTTGGAAGGTTTATCAAACCAAATCAAAATAAAATCGCTAAATCTGGTAATTTCTGTGCAGAGGCAATAACATTTACCTATTCACACCGTGTAATTAATTCCAGATAAAATAATTGGATATGTCAAAAGGATGGCACATTTTCTTCGGCATCACGATACATGTGGAGTTGTTTGTTTACCGCCGTTGCCATGATCGTTTCTGTTCGTCCAATCGATGATATAACATTGAGATTGGTTTTGTTTATATTTATTTGAGCCGAAAGTTACTAATTTTTTAGAAAATGGGAAACTTATGAGCTTTCTCTTAGTCAAGGAACAAAAAATATCGACTAAACTATCAAAAAATATTTCATTATGAAGAAAATATTAGACTGGGTACCACACGGCGTGGTGCGCTGGAAGTCAACAATGGCCGTTATTTTCGACTGCGTGCCGAGAAATTCGGCGATCTCATTTTTAATTCGCGGGCGTTTCGTTTTAAGGTATATAAACGTATTGAACATTACATATTTAAAAAGGTGAGAATTAGTACATTCCATACATAATTCATATGACACGTAAATCCGACTCGTTGAATAATTATTGCAAGTTTTATTTGGAGATGTCATTATCCTGCACTCCTGTCGAATGGGTTCGACGGTAGCATTGAGAGGATTAAACAAAATAGTAAATCAGCAAAACTGTAATTAAGACTGCGAATAAGATAAAAAAATTCTGTAACGAACGTTAAACGTTTAATGAAACACCGAGAGCATGATGGGTTAGTCTGAGTTAACGCTCATCACGTACCGCGCCTGCATTTGTTTCACTGTTCCAACTACTGCGTGTACCCCCTTGTAATACAAACCAACAATACCGCCTCTTAAACAGTTTGTATCCTAAGTTGAATAAAATTCTGAGACTTAAATTTTTAATTGTCAAGGTGAAAGCATGATAATTCGCATTTTTAATTTTACTTTATTTGGTTTAATTTTTTGTTTCAAGTTAAATTCATCGGTAAGTTTTCACTGCAAGTAGTTCCCAGGCTGAAGCGGTCAGCCTAGTGACCGGTTGTACAATGCCACGACACTGAGGCACAAGGACACACAGAACTGTCTCTACGTCGGTCAGTTTCTGTTGCATCGTCTTTAAAGTGATGGGTGAGTGAGTGAATGTTGACCCCGCTACCAAACTCCCTTACTACCCAAACTCCCAAACTACAGCACTACCAGACTCCCTTACTACCCCAACTCCCAAACTACAGCACTACCAAACTCCCTTACTACCCCAACCCCCAAACTACAGCACTACCAGACTCCCTTGCTATTCCCATTCGCAAACTACCAAACTTCCTCAGTACCTCAATAGTCAGGTTTTGTGGAAGCCGGAGTAGTAAGGGAGTAGACGCTACCATGTTTTTGTACCGTGTTCATTAGTTATTAATTTTGTTCGTGTACTTCCTCTTTGCATTCCTTACCGTGGATATAACTTTATTTCGACTCGATCTAAAAAGTGCCCAGTCAGATGATGAGGTACGCCTTTTTGCGATATTATGATGGCGACTGCGTTTACGAATCAATTTACGTACTTCACTACTCATCCCGGGGGCATCCCGGGGCCTTACCGTGACAACTTTATTTGGAATATAACTATTGCATAAGTCAAGACTTGCACCAGTCAAGTCGTGTTCGATACAGTTAATATTTTCAGAGGCAAAGATACCAGGCCAATCAAGAGTACATAGGGCATTTTTGATCCGGTCAAATTTAGCTAGTGTATAATTATACATTTTCTTTTGTAATTAGTCGATTATGCAATCGACTCATTCATAGTGACATATACAGGGCAATGGTTTGCAACATACAGGATCTAAAAGACCCGATTTTAGTACAGCGCTAACACTTGAAACGAAGATAAGGTCAATTGACGTACTAGAACTGGATGTACTCCTTGTAGGTTCAGTTAAAAGTTGTGTTAGTTCAAACAGCAGTTGTAATTGCCTGATTTTATAACTTGTGTCTGTAAGAAGATCAATATTAAAATCACGAAACTGCAATTGTGTCCGTATTAAGATCAGTAGCGTAATTGATAGAATCGTCGATTAAATCCCAATAAGCTTCTGTTTTGTCTGCGCGATAAAACGTTCCTATTAGGTAGTTCCGTTTTCTACATCTTATTTTTATCTATATCGCCTCAAGCCCGGTTGTAGTTAAGTTCTCCGTGTATTCGGCTCTCATTTTGCTTTCTACGTACACTACGACACCCCAGCCCTGCTGTGTTTACCATTTCTAAGAGGTGAATGGAAACCTGGAATTAGAATATCATTACTACTTGTACCATCATGTAACCATGTTTCAGTAAGACATGTGACTTCGCAGGATCCGAACACTGTCTCTCAATTTTATCTTCAAGATTTCGCACATTTAAATGTGTCATGTTTAGTTCGTTATTATTAGTTGGAGTGAGTGGGTGGGTGAGTTTAGTTTTACGCCGCTTTTAGCAATTTTCCAGCAATATCAAGGCGGGGTACGCCAGAAAATGGGCTTCGCACATTGTACCCATATGTGAAATCGAACCCGGGTCTTCGGCGTGTCTAACAAAGGCTATAAATTATTAGTTGGACCTGGGTTAGGATGAATATCACCGCAGATCAAGAGAATAAGAGACAATACCACGGAGACTTTGGCATTGTATATGCAACGACGTAGTAAAGAATAATAACTAAGTATTTTTAAGCCTGATGGTAGATTTGCATTGAATATAACAAACAAAGGAACCCACCACTTGTCTATACTGTACAATATCAATCATTATCGAATAGTTTAATCATAATAACTTGGGTGGGTTCTCTTGTGAGAGAGTAGGACAGAACTAATTTCCGACATACAACTGAAATGCAGTATAAATGTGTATGTTAAGCTATTGATTTGTTAAAAGAAAAAGGCAAACATATGTGTATGCTAATAAGGAGATAAAGTCAACAATGCATATAATGTAGATAACAATGCACAATGTAGATAATCTGACAAGGTAAGAAAACAGGAATGAAAGAAAAATAAAATCAGGTTACAGATGGAATCTTTAATTTGTAACAGGAAAGACAACAGTGGAAAACAAAACAACATAGAACATCGTCTGTTTACTGAACCAGCATGGTGATCCGTCTTAACCTCGGCTCTGCTCAGGATGTACAGCATGTACGAATATGTTGGACGGATTGAACCTGACAAATATTTTTCATGTTGTGTTGGAGACAAAACATGACACGCTTTTACACACATAATTGTTGGATCCTCCTGTGACCCAGGTGGATTTAAACTTGAGGTCATTAGCCATTTGGCGTGCATCACGAGCTATAGTGCATCACGAGCTATAGTGGCTCATGGTTTAGTAAATCTTCATTTATGAAAACTCTTGTTTTTCCCGGTGCTCTTGAGTTTTGACCGGGATTGCCATAGGAGACGCTTAGTGGCGTTGCTTACAAATCTCACAAGCACTGGGGTGGACTTTCTTGTTGGGTGGTGGGGCGTCGTGGTACCCTATGGCTGATGTCAATGTCACATTCTATTATATTAACCCCAATTGTTTTTGCCAGTGAAATTTTCCCCCTGCCTCAGTGACACCACTAAACCGTAGGTTATTTCTGCGAGAGTACTGTTCACTTCGGTCTAACCTCTCAGTTAATGTCTCAGTAACAGTATCTCTCTCTTGAAGTTTACAGTTTAGGTCACCAGTCTTTCCCTCAAGTTCAGATGGATCAGATATAACTGATGCAGAGTTCGCATGACGCTGTTTTTTTATAGTCGGCGTCAATGTGTACGGGCGATGTTGATACTTTGTCTCATAGTCGTTTTGGTGTACAGCTATCCATATAATTTATATAGTTCGCGAACAATATGGATATTTATTTACTCAGTATAGCCAAGTATAGTGGTTGCTTCTCGCCTTAACACACAGCATAAGGTTCATGAAACCTTGTCACAGCGCAGATGGTGTTGTCCTGTCATGATAATGATACAAGTCATGGCTTGCAGACAATCTGTCAAAAATCGACTTTGTTCATCCTTTCATGAAAAGTACACAAGTCGACTAATATGGCCGTGATGTTTACGATCATGACTGCCGGTACACTTTCATTTTCCACCAATGTGGAAAAAATCACATGCCTACACGAGAGCTCTCCGAGACACGTCCGACAGCCATAGTGACGTCACCAAACGTTATTTGGCAGCAGAGACAAGTGGTGCCATTTAGACAGAACTCTAAGCATTGATTGTGTTGGGGTGAATATCTGACAGGCTTTCAGAACTTGGAGTGTAACCGGGTCCTTCAATAAGAACACACAGGTCAGGGTTGAGTTTCCAGGGTTTATTCAAACGACTAGTGAGTTAATCAGAACGAAACGCCATGAGACATATACATAAACAATACATATATACATATATATACATATGTGTACACACACATGTATGCAAGTGTACATCACAATCACAATAATAATAATCACAATTCATATTCATATGTATTTACACATTTAATCAATTTATTCAAACGGATGGCGGGGTAAAATGTAGCTAACTAGTGCAGCTATCAAATTCTTTCAATGATAAAATACACAGAATACGTATACATGTTATATGCATGTGACGAGGTTTTCATGAATAGTTACAAGCATACCCTGTGGGTGGTATTGGGGCTCGAACTGACTGCACTAGTTGCGCATATCAACTGCATCTAAATACATATACATATACACGTATTTAAAGAATACTATTGAAAGAATGGGTAAGATGCCATATATGACCCACAACATACACAATATGCATACACACTCATACATAGTTATAAACAAACACATAAAAGATAAACAGCGCATGCTCGCTCACTCATTCTCAAGGACAGAAATAGGAATGTGAAAAGCTGATGTTTAGGTAGATTTTGGTTTATAACTGTATTGGTTATATGGATAACAATAAAAACAGTCAGCAATATTCTGTAATATGGTGGCGTCTGTAAATAATCGAGACTCGACCAGACAATCCAATGATCAACAGAATCAGCATCGATCTTCGCCATTGGGATATGTGTCAACCAAGACAGTAAGCCTAACCACTCAACCCCGTTAGTCACCACCGACGACAAACGTGGTTTACTGAAAGTCAATTCTAACAAAGGGATGGTAAAGCCTGCAGTGTAAGCAAGAGGATGGTGAAGCTTGCAATACAGACTAAGGAATGGTGAAGCCTGCAGTATAGACTAAGGGATGGTGAAGCCAGCAGTATAGACTAAGGGATGGTGAAGCCTGTAATGCAGACTAAAGAATGGTGAAGCCTGCAGTATAGACTAAGGGATGGTGAAGCCAGCAGTATAGAATAAGGGATGGTGAAGCCTGTAATGCAGACTAAAGAATGGTGAAGCCTGCAGTATAGATTAGGGGATGATGAAGCCTGCAGTAGAGACTAAGTTATGGTGAAGCAGACTAAGGGATGGTGAAATCTGCAGTATAGACTAAGGGATGGTGAAGCCAGCAGTAGAGACTAAGGGATGGTGAAGCCAGCAGTATAGAATAAGTCATTTGTCATCCTGTCTGATACTGACAAGGTATAACACTGTGACACCACGCTCTCCTTATGGTGCTATATATTGTTCTATATATTGATTCCGGCTAGGTATAACAAAGCGATATCACACTCCCCTTTTACTATTGCATACATCGGATACTGACAAGGTATAACACTATGATATCACGCACTTCCTGTTTTGTTGTATATGTCTGATACTGGCTAGGTATAACACTGAATTTAGCTCATCATCAAACAACTACATTCAACCTTCGGCAAAACGTTTCGCCATGATGTTTCATGAACGGTCATAAACGGGAGATAACTCGGGATAGCTTAGTTTATGATATAAATGTGTGAAAAGAATTGAGGTTTGTTAAACAAGTGCATTACAAAAAAAACATATATATTGACTCAAAAAAAACAAGAAATTATGGCAACAATTTTATTACTCTGTTTATACCCATAATTGTATGCGCCAACTCTAAATTTTCGATGCGATCAACCACATTCCATCTAAGGTCAAGGTCATGCGTCCAACCCATGTAGTGTGTCTCGTGATAGATTTGACTGGATTTACGATTCGTACACCCCGGCAAATCCGTCTACATGGTTTTGTACGCTTTCGGTATTGACCAATCAATATTCGACAATTCTGTCGAATATTAAGGGTAAAATGTTCTATATAACTGATACTGGCTAGGTAAAACACCGTGATATCACACTCCCTATCTATAAATTTGATACTGACTAGGTGTAAAACTGTGATATCACACTCCTTGTATTTTGTTTTATAAATCTGATACTGACTAGGAATAACACTGTGATATCCCCTCATATTGTTGTATATGTCACATTCTCTTTATCTTCTTGAATATCACCGTAGAAACACTGACCAAGTCAGGTATGACTACTGCTCCGACAACAACACACATAAGTGATATGGCAAGATAGCCCATGTTGGTTGAGGACGAGCGCCTGTCTGTAGCGCTCTTCTTCTTCCGGACAGACTTGCTCAAAGTGCTCGTGTCAACCTTCATCCCCGTCTGTATGAGTCGCGCAGCTTCTGCCACTTGCTTGACGTCTGAAGGAAGCGACGAATCCGTACATCGGCAAATACACTTTACCATAATCTTGCGCTGTGGGACAGGGTTGTACGGAATGGGGAGATCACTGCTTGCTGATGTTGCAGTTGAAACGGGTGTCACGGTTGTGGTGATATCTGTTGTTGCTGTTGCTGTTGAAGCTGTTGTCACGGTCGTGGTGATATCCGTTGTTGATGTTGCACTTGAGGCTGGTGTCACGGTCGTGGTGATATCTGTTGTTGCCGTTACTGTTAAAGCTGTTGTCACGGTCGAGGTGATACCTGTTGTTGGTGCACTAGAAGCTGGTGTCACGGTCGTGGTGATTTTTGTTGTTGCCGTTACTGTTAAAGCTGTTGTCACGGTCGAGGTGATACCTGTTGTTGGTGCACTAGAAGCTGGTGTCACGGTTGTGGTGATATCTGTTGTTGCTGTTGCTGTTGAAGCTGTTGTCACGGTCGTGGTGATATCCGTTGTTGATGTTGCACTTGAGGCTGGTGTCACGGTCGTGGTGATATCTGTTGTTGCCGTTACTGTTAAAGCTGTTGTCACGGTCGAGGTGATACCTGTTGTTGGTGCACTAGAAGCTGGTGTCACGGTCGTGGTGATTTTTGTTGTTGTTGCACTTGGGGCTGGTGTCACGGTCGTGGTAATAGTCAAATCTGTTGCTGTCACTGGTTGCAAGGCTGTCACTTCAACGAACAAAAAACAACCCGCATTGTCATCGTGTATTCGCCTATTAGCCAAAGTAACTAAAACAGTAGTTTCTGCTAACTCTGCATTGCAGGCACACTCCAACAACCATCCATACAGGCTAGGGGTCGCATGAGGCTGTCAAGTCTCACTGAGCGGATACCGTACAACCTATATAGCTTTCAGGGCGACTCACAGCTACTACAGGTACCACAACAACCATCCACATAGGCTTGCGGTTACATGTGGCTGTCAAGTATGACTGAGTGGGTACTGAAGAACCCGGCTTCCAGGGTGACACAAAGCTACTACAGGTACCCCCAAAAAACATCCACTAAGGCTAGCGGTTACATGTGGCTGTCAAGTATGACTGAGTGGGTACCGTACAACCTAGCTTTCAGGGTGACACACAGCTACTACAGGTACCCCCAACAACCATCCACATAGGGTAGAGGTCGCATGTGGCTGTCAAGTATGACTGAGTGGATACCGTGCAACCAGGCTTCCAGGGCGACACACAGCTGAAAGACAGGGAAAGAATACGACAAAATTCGAGCTCTCCATTCCCAGTCAAATTTTGTGGTTGAGAAAATAAGGTTGGTTGGTTGGATGTTTATCGCCACGCTCAGAAATATTCCAGTCTGTAAATAATTGAGTCTGGACAGGAAATCCAGTGATCAATAGCATGAACATCGATCTCCGCAGATAAGATGACATATGTCAACCAAGTCAGCTAGCCTAGCCACCCGAATCCGTTAGTCGTCTTTTACGACAAGCATGGTTTTCTGAAGATCAGTTCTAACCCGGATCTTCACGAGAGAGAAAATAAGGCTGAACATCTCATAATGGCTTGAGGGACCCGGAACAACCAGACAACATTCAGTGCTTTCAAATATCCAGAGTGGTTATACACTGTAGCATTGCTTTAGCCGAAATTGGTGGGTTTCATAGATAAAATGGGAAACGTTCAGTTCATTCGTCTTGGTTTTGTGGTACTTCTTTGAAGACTCTTCAGAGAAGACGCAAAACATATCATTACCATGGACACGCGCGCACACAGGCACACACACACGCACACGCACCCCCCCCCCCCCCCCCCCCCCCCCACACACACACACACACACAAGGAAACGCCCGGGACTTATCGTGAGACATACCTCGTTCTGGTTGATCCCTTATGACAACGTTACACAATTCAAGGGAAGATTGATTGTATTTGGAGATCCTGACATAACGTCCCACAGTTGGCTGGCTACAGTGAAGAGTCTTGGTCTCTCCATCGCCAAAGGATCCAGGATAAAACAGACACAGATCCTGTACATCACTCGTCTCAGACTCAGCCATGTGCACGGTAACGTGGAAATTATTCAATCTCTCTCCTGAAACCAACGATGGAGGAAACAACTCGTCACATTATGTTGTTTCCCCCAGGTTACCTTGGCGTTATACAGATGTTGTTCAGCCTAGGTTACCTTGGTGTTATACAGATGTTGTTTTGCCCAGGTTACCTTGGCGTTATACAGATTTTGTTTAGCCCAGGTTACCTCGTTTCGTTATACAGATGTTGTTGTTTCCCCAAGGTCACCTTGTTTTCTTCCATGATGTTTTATTCCTTGGTAAAATAGTTTCACAATTTGTTATTGTTCACATAAACTCGTGTTCATGTAGGCTACTCACCATAGTAGGTGTACTGAATCTGTCTTTACTCACCATAGAAGCTATATTGACTTTATCTATACTCACCATGCCGAGTCCAATGAATATGTCTGTACCCACCATAGAAGCTATATTGACTTTATCTATACTCACCATAAAAGCTATGCTGAATCTATCTGTACGCACCATGGCAAGTCTAATGAATCTGTATGTACTCGCCATAGCAGGTCTACTGAATATATCTGTACTCACCACATCAGGTCTACCGAATCTATATGAACCCACCATGTTAGATCTGTGTTCGCAATTTGAGGATCGATACATCCGTCTGTTGTCACCATGAAGGGTGTATGCTCTAACCACAGGTGGTCTACTGAATCTATATAGTCACCATGGCAGGTTTATGGAACATATCTCCTCTTACCATACATAATAGTGGCAGTTTCAGGTTACTCACCGTGGTAGTTGCACTCACCACAACAATCTTTTCTGTTGGAAATCTCCACCGTGGTGATGTTGTACACGCCGCCCAAGTCCACCTGCCACCATGTCAACGCTGTCAATGGCTTTGTGTGACTACACCCACCTTTGACCATGACCTGACTTAGATTGTCGTCCACGGCTTTGGACGCCACATAAAGTCCAAGGGTGCTGTCCTGTTTGGCTGCTTTGTTAAGTGCAAGATTGGGACCTGCGAGACAAAACATACTTGTGAATATGTTAATATTCAACTGAGAGGATGTGTCGTTCCTCTTAATAAGACTTGACTATGCCAAGATTCAAACAAATACACTGTTAATGCGGGTTACACAAGATAGTTTCTGTTCCGCGGCTTCACCCCGCCGCGACAGATGACAATTTTGCCTTTTCAATGATGATAGTCTCTTAAACAACTTTGGTGGAGTCCGGAAAATGTTCAAATATAAGAAAGCTGTTGGGTATTAATTAATGAATAAACATGTGTACTATTTATATTTATGTGGCAATTTTGTACAATACTAAATTTGCAATTTATCGGCTCGTTTCTGACTCGGACTGTACAGTGTGTGACAGTCAAAATTAGAATAAGTATTCCATTTGACACAGCCAGAGTTTTACTGAGTCTGCTTTTAGTTTTATACATTTAAACCACATTTCTTGTTCAAACTATTGAGAATATGCATCCGGTAGACCACCGAGCTTAAATGAGTCATTCCACAAACTGACAAAAGTGTCAACATCTAGAATGTGACTCAATCAAAGCGTTTCTACTACTCTGTATGAGAGTACAATGTAGAAATACATGTTTCACAATATCACAGGCAGCTATGCCACATTCACAGCCAAGAAACTGAATGCTAAGTGTGCTGATTCGTAGAAGGGAAGTAACATTTTAACATTTTATAACATGCAGACTACATTCTGTGAACACTTTTAGGATATCTTATAGTCAGATATCGTTCATGTTTAGACTTCGTTATAGAAGCAACATGATTCCTCAGCATTATGTATTCTTTCTGGTGCATGCATCTTCGTAGTCTGACCAATGCGAGACTGTCTCTGGCAACTTTGGATAATCCCCATTTTGAAAGGCCTTGTTCAGTTTTCATCATGTTCCTTTTCAGGTAAAACGAGCCCATACATTGCAAGAGTAGAAACTACATGGAAGAATAGCTGTTTCAGAAATACGGAAACAACAAGGTGGGCTGAGGCCACCTAAACACAGGCCATGGTAATCATAGGCTTTCCCACACAGACTGTGTAGGTTCTGTAGTCTACAGGATGATTGGATTTGGAGACCATTACATTTTACCTGAGTACTGGAAAGTATTTCCTTCTCCCTAATGTATATTTTACGATGGACGTTTCTCTTTGTATCTCCAAATACAAGAAATAGACTCACTGATGCATTAAAAGGGAAGTGCCATGTGTGCGCATATTTATGTACAACATCAAGCAAACTTTGAGGTCCACCTGGGTGTGCGCTTAACAAAGACAAGTCATCAGCTAACAGCAAGTGTTTTGCTCCATGGTAGAAATACGCCGTGCCAAGAGCCAACGATACTGTGGAGTAAGTCGTTTATACATGGACAAAAGAGTCAAACTGATAACACACGACCCTGACGTACCCCCTGTTTTGCATCAACTACATTGTTAAAACAGCCACCAGCGCTAACACATTATTTCATACATTTGCACATACTGTAATTAAGTCACCCTTCCTAAAACCAGACTGGAGTGGGTGGGGAAAAACCTTTTCAGCTTTCGTCCATGTTTCGAATCCTTTGATCAGTAATCTTTTAAAAGGTTTTGAGAGAACAGATGTAAGCTTGATACCTCTATGACTAACTTAGCCGAACGGTGGTTTCTTCGAAATGCACGTTTAGTTTGTTTAGATTCAATAAAACATTTGTCATCTGAACGGTGGCAGTTACGCATATGATCATGATGTTCTTTAAGTTCGTACAGTATGGCTTTAATTGTACTTGAAATTTGGAAGTAAGAATTGCAAAACTAGTTGCAGCATGTAGACGTTCTGTGTTATATAACTGTTATGATACTCGATACACATTTCTAAAGTAATCATACCGATAATGCATAAAATCAGTACAGTTTGCTTCCCACCAGTTTGTACGTTCAGCATGATAACTGACATTATCAGCGTACGTATCGAAACGTACTAAGACAGGGCTGTGATCAGACACAGCTTGAATCTTGAATAGCCTACAAAACAACTGTGAAAGCCAGGTCCATGAACACATCGTCAATCAATACAGTTAGGCATTTACTCATAAACGTGTATCTAGTGGTGCAGCTGAAATAATGCTGCGAGATGTCCTTACATGCACAAATTGAGCCATCTGTGGGTGGACAATGTCTAATTAATGTCAGCAATGTTATGTCGTGGTTTGCATACAGAGTAAGGTACGTGTTATACAACCCTCAACAGAAGCTCTAAATATTCATCCTTCTTTCAATGTTCAGGGCTGCGTTTCTTCGACTAAGATGTTGTGTGCATGTTCTCCCAGTTGTCATCCGTAGATATATAAATTAAAGAACCTAAACGCAATGTCTTGCAGTATGCAAATGGAATTTTAGAATGTCATAAGGTGTTGAGGATATTTCTCAGGACGGCTGATACAGAGTTCCATGGTGTTGCTACTACATTGTTGAAACATCTGTCACTAAACATTAGTTTGAGTTTAGAGTTTACAAGGCCTTGTACGTGTACATGATTATGACTGACATCGACGGTGGACTGGCAGCCAATGGATGTATCAAGTGACTGGACCAAGGTTCTGTAGTCCTCTGTAAGTTATTGCCTGATGGTGCTAACATTCATGATTTGGTAGAAGGCAGGATTGCACCAGCTTTCGACATATAGCTGATTGCACGTGGCCGTGGACAAACACCGCTTTCCAGTATCGGGACAATGCTTTAAAACCAGAAAAAACAGCAGCGATGATCCCAAGGAATGTCAGAGACAACAGCGATGATCCCAAGGAATGTCAGAGACCACAACGATGTTACAAAGGAATGTCAGAGACAACAACGATGTTACAAAGGAATGTCAGAGACAACAACAATGTTACCAAGGAATGTCAGAGACAACAACGATGTTACCATGCAATGCCAGAGACAGAAAGACGATGTTTCCATTGAATGTCAGAGGCAAGAAAAAGTTCCCATGGAATGTCAGAGACAACAACAATGTTCCCAAGGAATGTCAGAGACAAAAAAAAACCGATGTTACAAAGGAATGTCACAGACAACAACGATGTTACAAAGGAATGTCAGAGAAAACAGCAATGTTCCCATGGAATGTCAGAGACTACAACGATATTCCCAAGGAATGTCAGAGACAACAACGAAACTCCTATATAATGTCAGTTAGAACAATGATGTTCTCGAGAAATGCCGGTGACGTCATCCTGGGAAATGTGAACCTAACCCCTAGTTGGGATTCGATGCCGAAATGTTTTTACGTGAACTAACATGTTGGAATACTAATATCTGCAGACAGACAGTAGATTCGCTTGTCCTTAAATTAGTCCTGAAACAGCTTGAATGCTCACGAAAACTGTGGTATGTATTTAGCGACCTGCATGTCATTGTTAATGCTACTTCCGTGTACATACCTGTTCGACAAGGCATGTCTATGTATTACCCTACCTTGGATATCCGATGCTCCGGCCAGGACGCCAAGCGTTAGAAGGATCCAACAAGGATACGCCATTCTGAAAACGGTAAAAAAAAATCAATCACACACTTTTATTTACCTCAGCCTAGAAAGGACAAACGTGTGGTTGACAGCATTGGCGGTAATTCACGACACCAGCGTTCAGTCCATTACCGAAATAAATCATATTTCACAATCATCAGTGGCATTTGGAATCTTTTCAAGAATCCTATCACCCACCCTACTACCAACACACACCACACACCCATTCCCACCCCAATGAATGCAGATTTTGAATCGTCGCTATATGACTGAACTAATCCCACTGCGACGTAGAGCTCAACTCAACCCAAGAGGACGTCAGTAAGCTTTAACATGAAGGCGGGAAAGCGACTAGTACAGGAGAATGTGTTATAAATCGCTGTCAGTGACCATACCAAGTGAGCCCTAAGTAGTTCGTATTTCCGGCTTACTGTAAATCTGAAATGCACGGGAGTACATGTACAGGTAAGACGTAGACAACTGCCTCTGTCATCGCTTAGGTCACTAATGTAACAATATTGCTTTTATTTCCAACTCAGACTGACCACTGCGCGTTGTTCCTGGATCCTGTCATCAGGAAAATGGTTCCCGGTCAACTAGCGACCATGTACTGATCAATCTTACTTGTTCCTTGAAACAAACATCCTTGTGTTGAAGCCTTGTACGTGAACAGCACAACCATGTAATGAAGTCCTACATTTCACACGAACAACACAACCTTGTATTGAAGCCTTACCTTACACCCCAACAAGAAAACCTTATTTTGAAGCTTACCTTACACCCGAACAACACACCCTTGTATTGAAATCTGACCTCACACCCGAACAACGCACTCTTGTTTTGACGTCTTACTTTGAACCCGAACGGTAGGCACTTATGTTTCTGTAACGAAATCTTGTTCGCCGGCTCCCAAGAGAGAGGTGTTTACTTCATGCTGTTGCCGACATCCTTGAATGGAGATGCTATAATAAGACTCGGTGACATGGGGATCACACGTGGTCTGCTCATCTATTATCCAGTCACAGACGGTGTTGCCTACATGTGACGTATAATCGTTACAGGTGATGCTGCTTACATGTTATATCTATACTCTATAGGTGATATTGTCTACAACGCATTTATATACTTTACAGGTGATGCTGCCTACTTCCCACGTCTACACTCTACAGGTGACGCTGCCTACATCCCACGTCAGTACTTTACAGGTGACGCTGTCTACGTCCCACCTCTCCACTCTACAGGTGATGCTGCCTACAAACCACGTCTATACGTTACAGGTGATGCTGCTCACAAACCACGTCTATACTCTACAGGTGATGCCGCCTGCAAACCACGTCTACACTCTACAGGTGATGTTGCCTACAAACCACGTCTATACTTTACAGGTGATGCTGCCTACATCCCACGTCTATACTCTACAGGTGCTGTTGCCTACAAACCACGTCTATACTTTACAGGTGATGCTGCCTACATCCCACGTCTATACTCTACAGGTGATGCTGCCTACACCGAACATCTACACTCTACAGGTGCTGTTGCCTACATCCCACGCCTTCACTCTACAGGTGATGCTGACTACATTCCGCGTCTACAATTTCAAGGACTCGTTGCCAGCAATAGTACGGTCTGCCGTAGACTTTCATTGTTCCGCAGCATTTCCATTATGTATGTTTAATACCAGCAGTGTAGCAACAGAGCTCCAGACATCATAAATATTTCTTCAAATAAACACTTCGACTACAGTCCGTGTGATTCCATTTGAGACCGATGAATTGCTCACGATTGTTCAACAGTCAATAGACACCATCACGCAGGAAACATGACAAAAGTGCGTTGAGAAAGTTGAGAATGAAATAGAAAGACATTATTGGGAACAAAGTGGACTGGACCATGCCACTATAACGCCAGTCGTCATCAGGGTAGACTCTGACGACAGCGACACCGATTCGGACAACAGCGTCTACTGAAAGTGGCAACACTGATTCCCATTGAACATCACAAGTGGTCACCAGATAACGGCTTTTGAGATGACCCCATCTTCACGAACACGCTTGTTGATTACCTGGCTGTTCTTCAATGCTTGGCATCGGCTTCCCATAGACAGGGCAGTGGACGTGAATGAGATCTGTCCTGCCACTCTATGAGATGCCGGCCCAAACCATGACACCGCTATCACCAAATCTGTCCACGTACTGTACACAATTTGCAGCGTCGCGTCCGTTACCACGTCGATATACACATGCTCTTCCGTCGCGACGTCGCAGCTTGTTAACGTGCAGTGGCCATGGGAGATGCTGGCGACACCACTGTCTGTGTTGTTGCGGAGGTTGACGTGTAATAACAGGACCTCGCAAAGGTCTTCTGGAAAGAATACCAGCCTCACAGGCTGATTAGAAATTGTTCTGGGTCCTGGCACTCTCAATGTTGTGGAGGATGCTGTGGTGAACCTGTTCCGCAAATGTCGAAGCCGGATCAACCTGTCTTGAGCGGGCGTGGTCACACGGGGTCGACTTGACCTGGGGCGATCATGAGTTGACTCTTGCTGCTGGTAGCGATGGCAAAGTCTTGCTATGGTCCTCTGTGACACATTCGGATGCCTTGCAATCGCAGACTGAGACTCACCAGCCTCCAGATGACCAATCACTTTGTTGCGCTGAGCCTCAGTAAGTCTAGCCATGATTTTAACACCAAAAAGGTTGTCAACTGTCGCAAGAGCATTGAAAAACCCGACCTTTTTTGAAATGATGCATGGAAAGTGCGGGCTTTTAAGAGGAAACAGGAAATTTCTTTCCGTTCACAATTTATTCCATTTACTGAGGAAAACAGATTTTGGTGCGTTTTGGCTGGATATCAATGATTCAAATTGGAAAAATACCACCTATGCGTTTCTTTTTTGTGTGTGTGAGTAGTTTATAATCAATGTAATACAGGTTTTCACATAACTTGATTTTCTGCGACGGCTCATTACGTTGCTTGGCATAGCCAACACCCTAACCATATTTATGTATCAATCATGTATCTCAGTGTTCGTTTGACTTAGTATTATTGTTATCTTGTCAGATTATTTCAAGTATGTATCCAGCTATATTGGAACATTGTACTGGACGGCGTTTACATAAGTTATTAGGCTTGTTATACACTGAAAGGCAAAAGAAACGTCGTTTGTAAACGTGGTACTAACTGGTGTAACTTTACACACCATATTTATGAGGACCAAGGCTACAATTAAAAGACAACAAACTGTTATTGGATAATCAATAGTTTAATATTGCATTTCTGGTTACTTGAAACATGGTAATCATCGATGACGTCACTGAAGGGAGCGAGAATCAATAAAGTGTGTGACCACCGTTGGCAGTGACAACTGCAGCGCACCTCCTGGGCATGGAGTGTACGGGCAGATTCACAAAGACCAGGGGAATTTGTGCCTACACTCTCAGGAACGCTGCCCGTAGTTGGTCTCCAGTTGTCGGTCGTGGTCTGACGTCACTGAGGCGTCTTTGGATCTCATCCCACAAATGCTCAATGGGGTTCAGGTCAGGGCTCATGGCCGGCCATGGCATGGTTTCCACATTGTGTTGATCCAAGAATGCCCTGGTGAGTCTGGCGGTATGTGCACGTGCATTGTCCTGCTGGAAAACATGGTTCCGATGACGTGCAAAAAACGGCACAACGTGGACTTGATCAATGTACCGGGCAGCTGTCACACCATTCCCTCGTCCTGGACCAAGGTTCTGGAAGATTACAGGCCCAAGTTTCTGGTTAAGCCTGATTCCACCCCATACCATGATGCTCGGACCACCCCAAGCGTTTCTCTCCATCACAGAAGCATCTTGGAAGCGTTCTCCCCTACGACGCCAAACCCTAGTCCTCCCATCGGCTACGGACACACAATATCGACTTTCATCCGAGAAGATCACTCTTCTCCAACGTCTCTGATGCCAGTGTTGACGCAGTTGTGCCCACTTTAGACGTTTATGTCGGTGAAGTTGTGTAAGAACTGGACCATGAGCAGGACGTCTACAAATGGCTGGCCCGAAGGCGTCGGCGAACTGTACGGTCGCTGATCGCTCTTTGATGGATGCCGATGGTGCCTAGAGTTGTGTCTGTTGCCCTACTGAAGCGATCTTGCACGTGTTGACGGACGCTTTGACGGTCTTGGCGTTGTGTGGTTACCCTGTGCTGTTAGTGGCGTGGAATCGCTCTCTGAGACGTTCAATCGTTCTAACAGAACAGTTGAAATCAATGGCGATGACAGAAGCGCGTTGTCCAGCATGAAGACGTCCGATGGCCTGTTGACGTTGATCTCTTGTTAACCGTGGCATAGCTGCTGTAGTCAGGACACGACTGATGTGCGAGCAGTCAGGGTGGCAATTTATACCCTGGATGCCCATGAGATGCACGTGCATTGTGCTTTCAATGATGAGTTTGGGTGAAGTGATCCTTGTCCCAAAACAGTGGAAAGTATTCAAATTTTCAAGGAAAATGTTTTCCGACAAAAGTTTATCTTTTTCACTTTAAATAATGTTTCATAAATGTTGGTTGATATTATCAAGTGAAAAAACAGTTGACCTAACTATGTCATTGATATAAATTTCATGAACTGAAAACTACGACGGTTTTTTTTGCCTTTCAGTATATGTTTAAACCATCAATGAAACAATCTCCGTACAGAGAGACTGATACACGACTAAATAAAACAATGTAATTAAAGAGAAACCTATACCCGCATCAATAAAACTCTCCGCACAAAGAGACAGACACATGCATCAATAAAACAATTTCTGTACGGAGGCTGATACACGAATCAATACAGCAATCCACGTACAGAGAGACTGACTCACACACATCAATAAAACAATCTCAATTCAGAGAAACTGATACACACATCAGTAGAACAATCTTTGTTCAGAGAAACTGATACACGCATCAGTAAAACAGTCTCTGCTCAGAGAAACTGATACACGCATCAGTGAAACAATCTCTGCTCTGAGAAACTGATACACGCATCAGTAAAAAAAATCTCTGCTCAGAGAAACTGATACACGCATCAATCAAACAATTTCTGCTCGGAGAAACTGATACACTCATCAGTACAACAATCTTTGTTCAGAGAAACTGATACATGCATCTCTAAAACAATCTCCGAACCGTGCTACTCCCGGGCATCAGCAACGATTCTTTCGAGTGAGTGAAGATTGTTTGAACATCAATCACCAGGTCAAACATATTAAGGCCTAATACTCCTACCCCTCTAAGTAACCGAAGGAATTACGGCAGATTGGAGGGAATTGCATCTCAGATGTAAACAAACGCACCCCACTCGCGAAACAATTGCAGCGATATCGGTAGTTTAGCGGTAATAACATAAACACAACGCCCCTATCGGAAACAATGTCGGTAATACTTGAAACAAGATCGGCTATCTTCGGTGATTTCTCGGCTCAGTTTCTCGGTGTTTTGCTTTTAGTTTCTACTGTTTTCATTTTCATAGCTAACCATCCTTGACCACCCGCGTTGAATGCGTTTCGGTATGAGGTGTTGTCGGAGCTATGAATTATTTTTTTAGGAAAAGATCGTCATAAGTCATGCCCCCGGATGCTTCCGATGATCAGACGTAAACAACTTCTAAAACAATAATTTATAGCTCCGACAACACCTCAAACCTAAACGCATTCTATCCCCTTTGTCTATGTATGTAATGTAGCAAACAGTCTGTGTATCTCCTCTTATCATAACACCCCCCACCCACACAGGACCCTTAATTCTCAAACGCTGTCATTACATGTCAAGTAACACCTCCCTACGTCGGCGAATCTTACGTATGTACATGTGCATGTGCCAGTGACCGGGGTATAAAAACCTGACTGATATGGTCAGTTGAAAAGACCAAACAGGGAGACCACCCAGCGAGACCAACCACGGAAACCAAGAGGGAAACCAGATCATCGACAGAGTTGAAGAATCACCGTCGAACTTCCATTATGTGTGTAAGTGACAGAACGGGTCTCCACGTCGGGATCATTGGTCACTCAGTCCCGATGTGCGTTCTGTCACATGTTTACCACTGTATGTACCATTTGGACCATCACTCAACCAAACAATAATAAAATATGGCTGGTGCTGTCTTCATCTCTACCGTCGACTCTTGTCCACCATCCTAAACTACCACCCGAGAGCACCCACGACGGACGCACTAGGACAATACGGCTTTTGTCATCACTGAATATGGTCGTACAATATGACATTAATGACAATTTTCAACATGTAGTCACCCGAACTCGTAACTTTCGCCTATAGACTTGGCGTTTTTAACCGCTAGGCTATGAAAGATCCATGTGAAAAATGAAATTGTTTCTCTGTATGAACCGAGTGTCCCCGACCAGACGGATACTGCGTGCAGCGCACTGATAGCGAGTGCAGAGCACGTGTATTGCGCATGCAAGGCGAGGCATCGGTTGCCAGTTTCATCCCAGCTGATTTTCATTAGTGAGTACCAAATATTGAAATTATGTCTGAAGTAAACCTTCGGTCCGCTTATAAGTTGGAAGACATTTTCCACGGGAAGTGGGCTTACTTTTAAAAAATGCCCTCGGGTCATGTTATATGATACACATACGACTCGTGAAGGTCCCGGGGTAGAATAGGCCTTCAGCAACCCATGCTTGTCGTAAGAGGCGACTAAGGGGATCGGGTGGTCAGGTTCGCTGACTTGGTTGACACATATCATCGGTTCCCAATTGTTCAGATCGATGCTTATGTTGGATTGTCTGGTCCAGACTCGATTATTTACAGATCGTCGCTATATGGCTGGAATATTGCGGCCTAAAACTAAACTCACTCACTCACTCACTCACTCACATACTCACTCCTACACATCCATGTTCAGCTGATACTGAATCCGGAACCTTTGGCCATAAGGAACTCTGCCCTCCATACTTTTAATTTTTGGAGTACCTTTCCCTACCTTGGTTAATACTCACTTTACTGCTGGGTCGGTGGGGTAGCCTAGTGTTTAAGGTGTTTGCTCGCCACGCAGAAGACCCGGGTTCGATTCCCCACATGGATGCAATATGTTAAGCCCATTTCTGGTGCTCCCCACTGCGATGTTGCTGAAATATTGCTGAAATATTGCTAAAAGCAGAGCACAACTGAACGCATTGACTCACCTTACTGCTTGCCCACATTAATACTTTGGTCAGGATATATTATTTGCAAAGAGATCAAACTTTCACGAACCGTATCTCTGGCTATGTATTTCTTGTTCAAAGTACCATAAATACTCATTATACATATTTTACATTTTGTTGTATTATATAGTAGGCAAAGGTGCTCCCTGCAAAATGGCTGTGGGCAAAGTTCCTGTGGAGAAAGCTCTTTGTGTGAAAGTTCCGTACACCACTAATAATAGACGTTTGATACTGTTAGCGTCAGTTCTGATTGACCGATCTGTTGACTATTAATTAAAGCATAACTTCCTTCCATTGGCATATGTTTGCAATGATCTTACAGATACATACAGATGGTACTCCAAACTGTTAACGAAAGAAACCAATAAACATAAGTATCAACATGCTTAAAGTCTTTTGTTATAGTTTAAGCAATTTTCCATGAAAACATCAAATTCTTACCTTCCAGTGATTTAGATCACACTTTTTTAATGTCATTTTTCATTCACTTCAGTTGGACATAAACACAAAGATTTTCTGAGCCGTCAAGTGAGTGACAACATGCATAGGCAGGCACCCTTACATATTCAATTACATGGTGTACTGGAAATAAAAGGTTAATTTTAAGTCATAACTGTGACACTGCTACATCCCATTTTGTATTAAACGAATCCGTGTTGATGTTTTTCGAAGAAAAATATTTTTATGCACAAATCAAATTTGGAAAAATATTTTCAGATATGAAAACTTTACAAAATAATCTTGAGCCTCTACTGAGGCAGGTCAAATCATTCCAATGTGATCATCCTGAAAATTTTGATTGATTTGGATGATTTGTCGTGCGTATAACCTATTTCCATTTGGAGGAGGTGGTACCGAGAAGAACCCGATTTGGATCAAGTATTGTACCCCTAATATCAAATTTTGCTTTAAACTCCGAAAATGCAAGGAAATCGTGGCCATTACAAGTATTTGTTTTGTGTACTGTTCCTTTTTGGACCCGTTGTGGACCCGTTATGTTTTGTTTTGTTTCGTTTTTGTTTTGTTGTTGTTGTTGTTGTTGTTTTTCTTTTCTTTTTTTTTCTTTTTTTTGTTGTTGTTGTTTTTTTGTTTTCTTTTTTGGGCGTGTGTGTGTTTTTGTTGTTGTTTTTAAATAACGCAGAGGGGAGGAAGCCAATGACCTGTAACAGCGGCAGTGTTGAGTCAGAAAGGTAAATGCACGTGCAGTTGATGATAGTTACCTGTTCACTGCACATTGTCCGTTTGGATCATTCACATTGCTTACTGCTTGCTGTCATCATGAAAGCTTATTCAGATGATGCTAAACGTTTAATTAGAAAGGTGTCGGAGTGCATGAAACGTACAACTTTTGCTCTTGCCATGAAAAAGAACATTGTGCTAAACTTGTGAGAAATAAACGAACAACCAATAAACAAAACCTTGTACAAAAAGGTATTAGATTCTTTTGACATCAGGGTCATCAGAGATGTCATTCGCCGGCTATTTGCTAGAAATGAACCTGTGAACTGACCTACATTTACAAACGTTGACCTTTCTGACCCAACACCGCCGCTGTTACAGATCATCAACTGTCTAAACCTAGACATAAAATATAGAAATACGGTGTTGTTAAAGTTGAAAATCAAAATTCATTAGTAAATGCCATTTTCTTATGAAATAAGAAAATGGAATTAAGTGTAACCAGAGTTGTTTGTGATGGCTATTTTCATTTTCACACGCGGAAATTCGAATCTAAATAGGCTAATGAGACTATGTTTCGGTGTGCCTAGTCACTTAAAGGGAAGCTACCATCCAGTCCTTTGTCCAATGTGACAATCTACAACACCATTTATCCCACCGCCATTCACATGGTCAGCCTCTAGCATGACGTCATTCTGAGCATCCAGTGCCTGCCTTATATGAGCATCAGGCCCGGTGGTCATTAGAACACAGAGGTTTTGTAGTATCATGCTATCATTGCGTGATCACATGCGAGGTCACTCACACTGCCAAACAGGTAGCGGTTGCAAGGAAAATGTGTTCACACTCACACTTTCCCAAAGGCTACACATCTCAGTTGTAGAATCCGTGACAAAGATAGCCATTCTTAACAACACAAGTGATTGTCGGTTTCTCTTTCGAAAACTGTGTTCTGCAGTGCTAAAGCCCTGAATAAAGTATAGATTCTGCAGTGCTAAAGCCCTGAATAAAGCATAGATTCTGCAGTGCTAAAGCCCTGAATAAAGCATATATTCTGCAGTGCTAAAGCCCTGAATAAAGTAGAGATTCTGCAGTGCTAAAGCCCTGAATAAAGTAGAGATTCTGCAGTGCTAAATAAAGTAGAGATTCTGCAGTGCTAAATAAAGTATAGATTCTGCAGTGCTGGATAAAGTATAGATTCTGCAGTGCTAAATAAAGTAGAGATTCTGCAGTGCTAAATAAAGTAGAGATTCTGCAGTGCTGGATAAAGTATAGATTCTGCAGTGCTAAAACCCTGAATAAAGCATATATTCTGCAGTGCTAAAGCCCTGAATAAAGTAGAGATTCTGCAGTGCTAAATAAAGTAGAGATTCTGCAGTGCTAAATAAAGTATAGATTCTGCAGTGCTAAAGCCCTAAATAAAGTATAGATTCTACAGTGTTAAGGTGCTAAATAAAGTATAGATTTTGCAGTGCTAAAGCCCCGTATACAGTATACATTCTGCAGTGCTAAAGCCCTAAATAAAGTATAGATTCTGCAGTGCTCAAGTCCTGAATAAAGTTTAGATTCTGCAGTGCTAAAGCCCTAAATAAAGTTCAGATTCTGAAGTGCTAAATAAAGTATAGATTCTGCAGTGCTAAATAAAGTATAGATTCTGCAGTGCAAAAGCCCTAAATAAAGTATAGATTCTGCAGTGCTAAATAAAGTATAGATTCTGCAGTGCTAAATAAAGTATAGATTCTGCAGTGCTGGATAAAGTATAGATTCTGCAGTGCTAAAACCCTGAATAAAGCATATATTCTGCAGTGCTAAAGCCCTGAATAAAGTAGAGATTCTGCAGTGCTAAAGCCCTGAATAAAGTAGAGATTCTGCAGTGCTAAATAAAGTAGAGATTCTGCAGTGCTAAATAAAGTATAGATTCTGCAGTGCTAAAGCCCTAAATAAAGTATAGATTCTACAGTGTTAAGGTGCTAAATAAAGTATAGATTTTGCAGTGCTAAAGCCCCGTATACAGTATACATTCTGCAGTGCTAAAGCCCTAAATAAAGTATAGATTCTGCAGTGCTCAAGTCCTGAATAAAGTTTAGATTCTGCAGTGCTAAAGCCCTAAATAAAGTTCAGATTCTGCAGTGCTAAATAAAGTATAGATTCTGCAGTGCTAAATAAAGTATAGATTCTGCAGTGCAAAAGCCCTAAATAAAGTATAGATTCTGCAGTGCTAAATAAAGTATAGATTCTGCAGTGCTAAATAAAGTATAGATTCTGAAGTGCTAAATAAAGTAGAGATTCTGCAGTGCTAAAGCCCTAAATAAAGTATAGATTCTGCAGTGCTAATAAAGTATAGATTCTGCAGTGCTAAAACCCTAAATAAAGTGTACATTCTGCTGTGCTAAATAAAGTATAGATTTTGCAGTGCTAAAGCCCTAAATGAAGTATAGATTCTGCAGTGCTAAATAAAGTATAGATTCTGCAGTGCTAAATAAAGTATAGACTCTGCAGTGCTAAAGGCCTAAATAAAGTATAGATTCTGCAGTGATAAATAAAATATAGATTCTGCAGTGTTAAGGCGCTAAATAAAGTATAGATTCTGCAGTGCTAAATAAAGTATAGACTCTGCAGTGCTAAAGCCCTAAATAAAGTATAGATTCTGCAGTGCTACATAAAGTATAGATTCTGCAGTGCTAAAGCCCTAAATAAAGTATACATTCTGCAGTGCTAAATAAAGTATAGATTTTGCAGTTCTAAAGCCCTAAATAAAGTATAGATTCTGCAGTGTTAAGGCGCTAAATAAAGTATAGATTCTGCAGTGCTAAATAAAGTATAGATTCTGCAGTGCTAAAGCCCTAAATAAAGTATAGATTCTGCAGTGCTAAATAAAGTAGAGATTCTGCAGTGCTAAAGCCCTAAATAAAGTATAGATTCTGCAGTGCTAAATAAAGTATAGATTCTGCAGTGCTAAATAAAGTAGAGATTCTGCAGTGCTAAATAAAGTATAGATTCTGCAGTGCTAAAGGCCTAAATAAAGTATAGATTCTGCAGTGCTAAATAAAGTATAGATTCTGCAGTGTTAAGGCCCTAAATAAAGTATAGATTCTGCAGTGCTAAATAAAGTATAGACTCTGCAGTGCTAAAGCCCTAAATAAAGTAGAGATTCTGCAGTGCTAAATAAAGTATAGATTCTGCAGTGCTAAATAAAGAAGAGATTCTGAAGTGCTAAAGAAAGTATAGATTCTGCAGTGCTAAAGCCCTAAATAAAGTATAGATTCTGCAGTGCTAAATAAAGTATAGATTCTGCAGTGTTAAGGCGCTAAATAAAGTATAGATTCTGCAGTGCTAAAGCCCTAAATAAAGTATAGATTCTGCAGTGCTAAAGCCCTAAATAAAGTATAGATTCTACATTGCTAAAACCCTCTGTCCACTTTATATGGAATTTTGGTATTTACAAAAAATGTAAACATTCAGACATGGCAAAAGTGAGAAATCACGTTAAACGTAAGGCAGTTAATATTGGCACTTTGGAAACACCCTAACAGATCTCATGCAAAGAGTCGCAACGACAGATGAAGCTTCCTCCTCCCAACCTCTACCTTTGAGGGCATTTGATCGTTGCATCAGAAGGTACAAACAGTCTGCAAAACATCCACACGCCATACCTTGAACCAGTGCCGACCTGGTAGCCCCAGAGGAACCTACACAAACTTTGCAGGGAGAACCAGCAATCGGCTACGTCGAAGATACATAGCCCCGGGGGCAGACCCTCATGAGTGTGTGTGGGTTTGTTGTTTTTGTTTGTTTGTGTGTGTGTGTGTGTGTGTGTGTGTGTGTGTGTGTGTGTGTGTGTGTGTGTGTGTGTGTTTGTGTGTGTGTGTGTGTGAGAGAGAGACCCTCATGAGTGTGTGTGAGTGTGTGAGAGAGAGAGAGAGAGGGAGAGAGAGAGAGAGAGAGAGAGAGAGAGAGAACCACCAGGGGATTTCACGTTCATCAAGATCTAGCCACCAACCAGGGGTTTGACTCGAACCCAGGACTCGGAAGAAAAGAGTACCCGCCTCAAGTTAAGCGCCGTGACACGACCTTGAATGTGAATAATTCAAGTCAAATGGGGTCTTTATTGAGGTGGGGGATATACATAGCACTAGGTTGACCGGATGTGACGTGAAGGTCAGGGAAAGACAAGGGTGAGATGGCCGTTGATGGTAGCGTCATACGAGTTAGCCTGGGAGCTGACGCAGATGTCAATACGGCTGTGACCTTTACCGTAGAACGCTGACCCCGTGTCCACGACCTTCGGAGAAAGAAACATAGATACATCATAAATATGTTAAACAATCCTAACTATCTATAGCTGAGGGTCGTTACTTTATAGCGGGGCGGAAGGGTGAGATATCCATAAGTGAAAATAATATACACACACAATCCTATCTGTGACGGTGTAAATGACACACGTGTAATACAGGTGGTGAGAGTTACCTGACCCACCTTAAAGACAATGTGCTTGTTGTATCTCTGGTTCATTTCGGGGATACAGATGGTGGTGCCGTAGGCAATGCCGGCGTGGTTGTCCATGGCAACGCTCACATAGCTCGCACTACCAGCCAAAAATTGCTGGAACAAAACAGTTGTACCCTTGAAAATCGTACATTCAATCTGTCGGGTATGTGGTCATACAGATCGTGGTACGGTGCACTGGACGATAACGCAGTGGTCATGCAGATCGTGTTACGGTGAACAGGACGACGAGGTAGTGGTATTAGAGATCGTGTTGCAGTGCACGGAACGAGGTAGTGGTCATACAGATCGTGTTACGGTGCTCTGGCGGATGAGATCGTGTTACAGTGCACTGGGCGCTGATGTCAAGAAAAATACCGTTTTCATACGCACCTGTCAAGTATCCCCATTCAGCAGAAGTGCTCCCAGCCGTTTGAGTTAAACGTACGATCGGTAAACTAGCACTGAGATACTTAAATATGCCTCCAGGAATGCCCTTCAAAGTACATTAATCTAGAGTCTTCGAGGCACCATATCCTTACCTGAAGCGTCCTGAGTCTTGCCCCCCTCATGTCCACGAAACCTCCCTCCAGCGGGTTGTCGGCGGGATAGTAGGCCGTACCACGGGCGGAGTACCGGTGACCCCCGGCACAGTCTAGGCCCCCTTCAAATGAGATGACGTCTTACTGGGTACATCACAAAAGATTTATAATAACACCAAGATCCCATACTACCGGGACAGTCCAGGTCGAAATGATAATGAGGAAAACAAAGCTGACAGCCAAGTGAGCATCACTCATGGCATCACTTGGAACAACGATGTTTACCTGAGGTGACGGAACCCCCCGAGCAAGTCTGAATGTTCACATAATTTCCCGCGATCCATCCGCTCTGTAACAAATACCAGACAATCAGAGGCAGTAGATGAACACACCAGATGTAGAAGGCTGGAGCTGTTGGGAGACAGTTTTTGTGTTACTTAATCTTTATATATAGACCTAGTGTGAAAAAAACATATGCAATAATGTCACTTATCTTCTTTTTTTTCACGTTTAAGTGGAGTAAATCACCTCTATGGACTTGGCTAGTTGATGGTTACTGAACGATACCAGAAGATCGATAGTCCAAGTGCCCCCGACACATGAAACGCAGGTCAACTGCCTACCCTGCCTTGGTAGTCCACGTGCACCCAGCCGCTGCTCT
Organism: Haliotis asinina; assembly: GCF_037392515.1. Classification (NCBI taxonomy): domain Eukaryota; kingdom Metazoa; phylum Mollusca; class Gastropoda; order Lepetellida; family Haliotidae; genus Haliotis; species Haliotis asinina. The sequence continues at coordinate 8,070,650 of NC_090291.1, forward strand.
TGTCGCCTTCATACGTGACACAACTTCCGCTGCTCAGGGTACCGAGTATTGCATGACTCGTCCCTACACCTGACCGGACGTGGACATTCCCTGTAGCGCATGCGCACTGGGCAGCACCAGCTACATGTAGATTCGTTGCCAAGGCGGCTACAGCGACTAAAGTCATCATCATTTTGAATCTGAAAATGAAACATTCTCCTTGATATCTGGGCTTTGTTTACAAGCGAGTTCAATTATCTGCCATGTTGTACTTGGCACACGTTGCTCTTACCAAGGACATGAATACCAGAGTTAAACTTGAGAGGTGTTCATAATTTTGGAAACGTATATGAAAACCACTGACTCACACCACAGCATTTCTTCATTGATATTTTTCGAGTCACACCATGATTGTATTCAAAAGTAATGTTTCAAGGACATATCTGCACGACAACACGTACATATTGCTACATCTTCAGTATTCCACACGGAATAATAACCTGTTCCTTCACTCCGTTGAACCGGAAGCTGGCAGGGGTAATGGAGGCAAAGAACGATCTGAATACCACGAGTGGCTCTTAAAATGTTGAATAAAACATACTTCACGTGAGTAATTATTAAATATGGGTTTGGAAATTTGAAAGCACAACCTAGTGAGGAAATGGGTGTGTACCTTTGATGGTGGCGATATTTTATTTGGACATGAAAAAAAAGTTTGAACCGAAGCGAGGGATGTGCGTTTGCCAACCTTTGCTCTCTTTGCTTGCATATATGAAGACTGTTCATTTTCTCGACGCTGCGCAATCCCATTTGCGCTACGGTTTGCCTGTGATCATATCTAACACACGGACATTATCTCGCTGTCGACCACACCTCAGATCACCTGGACTAGGTTTGGTCTTATCATGGCAAATACCACGTGGTCACTGTTGTAATTACCTCCTTGTCTATCTCCATATTCACCGAAACGGTTCTGGTGAACAGCCAAGGAATTTTATGTGTTGTACGACTTCACCAGTATTTCTGCATGACACTGACGAAGTGAGATTCTTGTTAAGGACCACTTCACAGTTCGTTGATCCTGATCTCCATGAGTGTCTGCTCATGCGTGCTGTAGCACCAATGTGGAGCTGATATTTTCATTTTATACATGGTGGGGGTCACTCATATTGTACACGCTTCTCCATAAAAAATTGTTATCACCTCCCCTAGCCATAAAATTCTGAATGGTCCCTGATGGTCCATGTGAAGATGCCGGAAGTAGCGGATAGCGGGTATCGTCCTGACAGGAACATGTTCCGGGTCTTTTTGGACGAATGTGACACATGAACAAACAACCAGCCGAGAAGGCTGGATAAACGTGTCAAACAGCTGATAATCCAAAAATGGAAGACACACCAAAAACAAAGGAACATGCACGTGTCAAACATTCGGCAACCAACAATGGAACATGCACTTGTCCAGCAGTTGATAACCAAGAATGGAACATGGTCGTTTCAAATAGGTGGATATTCATGGTAATAGTCCCAGAGTGAATGGAATATTTGTCAGTCGGCATGGCATAATGACACGTACCCATGAAGGAGAAAAACTTACTATTTGCCTACATGTACAGATTCATGCGTGGACCCTATAAAATACTTACATTGATATCCAGGCTAACAGCGACAAAGGGCCGTGTTCAGTATGGTTACCATGTTTACATTGACATAAGGTGAACTACCTTATTCTGAACATAAGGTATTTGAATGTCGGCACTTTTTGAACATTTGTTTTAGACTGCGGTCAATAACACATTGCATGACAAGCGGAACACATTTTTTCTTGTAAAACAGCTTATCTCTGTTCACGATAGGACAATTGTTGATAGGTGAAAAACACGTGTCGTTGGATAAGATAAATATGTTTTAACAAATGTACAACAACATGCATGAGCGTTAACAGAAATCCAACAACCTGGACAATACAGAGATAGAATGTTTCGATTATTTGAAAACTATGAAACTAAAAACTAAAATATGTTGCGTAGTTGGCTGATAGCGAGGTCTGACAACCTACCTGTCTACACCGCCCACGTCAGCAGGACAACTGTTCTTATCTCCAGGCTGACACGGGAAGGTAGATCCAAGTATTGCAGCAGTTGACGTCATTTACAGGTGTTTTTCACCAAACACATTGAAGAAAGCCTTTCCGAGAAACTAACTGGCAGCATTTCTAACCAACAATTGTTCATGTGTGTGTCTGTCTCACTCAATTAATGACATTAGAGAACGCCTTTCCGAGAAACTAACTGACAGCATTTCTAACCAACAATTGTTCAGGTGTGTGCCCGTCTCACTCAGTTAATGACATTAGAGTAAGCCTTTCAGAGAAACTAAGTCTTTCTAACCAACGAGCCGTCAACGACAATTGTTTGATTCAAGAAATGTTTCAAACCTCGCAATACCGTTCAGTTATGAGATGCGTTGCGTTTCCTCTCCTTCAGGAATTATTAGGATTGTTGAAAAAACACCACTAAACTCTGGACCACGAACAGCTATACAACCTTGATAACCTTTACCGACAGATGGATTTACAAACAGTTCCCAGTAACGCCTGTTGTTGACCACAGCCTGCGTCAATCGCTCAAGTATGTGTTATATAGGGGCTCAAATAGACCAAACATGACGTCATCAAGCAACTGAGTGACCTCATTTCTCAGAAGGTAATGACCTTGAACTGACCTCACGGTCATGTGTGTATTTTTAGATCAGGTGCATAGCAACCGGAAGACATAATGGAATACAGATACATCAACTGGTTTGCTCCGGTTTCCATTTTAACTATAAACCCCCTTCATTTCGGATCATGCATCACTTTCATCCCTGAAAACACAGACGACATCCAGGTCTCTCTCCCTATTGTATCTTGAAGATGGAAGCCGTTCACCGTGATATTCTGAGGAAGAATCACTCTGGCCTAGTGCAAGCTATACAGCGTGTCGGAGAGGTGGTTGACAAGCTGGTACAGTTTCAAGTCCTTACCATCTTCATGACGGCAGAGATTACTGAAAAACCCAAACCTCCTTTAACCGTATCAGAGCTTTATTAGATACTCTTCCCCGACGAGGACACCAAGCTTAGACCCTCTTCTGTAATCACTATTACGAAAAGCAAGGGGGGAAGACGGACCTGCCCCTTTCTACAGACATGTTTGCGCTCACATCTCCCACCCAACAAGTCGTTTAATAGACTAAACCAAGTTGAAAGAGAAAAAGTGTCTTCCATAGGGAATACATCACTGAAGAAGTGACAACAAAGCAAACGAAAACAGATTTCTAAATAGAGACAAAAGGTTAAAATGCGTTATTTGTATTAGGACTGCCGACTTGTGGACATGCATCCCTGTCCCGTATGCTCTAAACAATATGTTCCGGCTCATGGCTTGTCCCGTCAAATTCGAAAAAAGACATTCAGGAGATCTAAGCAACTTCAGCAGCAGAAGCGGCCACAGCTTCTGTCCCACTCTGTTGTTTTCAAGTCCGGTTTGCCTCAAACATCTCCATTATTTGACAGAACAACCATAAAATGTTTATCAAAGAATTTGGTTTCAGTAGCAAAAAAAATATATGTTCAGTGATTCCAACGAATACATTTCATCTTTATACACTAGGAAAACGGTGTCATTGTTGTCTGTACGAAAATAACAAAACAACTTTAGGTCGGTCAGAATCCTTGAAAAACCACTTCATGGTAACAGAAGAGATAGATAGATGGAGAGAGAGAGAGATTATCCCGAAGGAATGACCCAACTAATGCGTCTCCTGTAAACCGTTATCCCACACCGTCTTCTGTAAGTCGTCATCAACTCCATCTCCTGTAAGCAGATATAACACTCCGTCTCCTGTAAGCTGTTATCCCGCTCTGTCTCCTGTAAGCCGTTATCCTGCCCCGTCTCCTGTTAGCTGTTTTCCCAATCCACCTCCTGTAAGTCATCATTATCACTTGTTACCATGCTAACTGATATTGTGTAATCTGTTATCATCTCATCTGTTTTTGTTTTTTGTAGCATATGTTATTGTGTCAGTTGTTATCATGTAGCCTGTTATCATGCCACCTGTTATCAGGTCACCTGTTATCGAGTCTGTTATCTGTTATTGTGCCACCTGCTGTTGTGTCATCTGCTGTTGTGTCATCTGTTATATTATCGAATCACCTGCTGCTGCATTTTAATGTCAACCCTGGACAAGGCGCCCTTCTTCAGTTTCTCAAAGTTGAGGTAACATTGTCTTATGATCTGCCCGTGTTTTAGTGACCACGTGGGTAGTCAATAATAACACTGTAGCATGATGCATTGTTTCTGTTTATTATGGCAGAAGAAATACGTGTTGCTGTGAAGAGTGGGTCTTTTTTTCCCATCGTCCTGTATCAAACACGTGAAGGTCAAGGAAAAACAAGCGTGAGATGGCCGTTGATGGTAGCGTCATACGAATTGGCCTGGGAGCTGACGCAGATGTCAATACGGCTGTGACCTTTACCGTAGAACGCTGACCCCGTGTCCACGACCTTCGTAAAAAGAAACATCTTTACGTCATAAATATGAGTATCACACATGCTAAACAACCCTAAATGTGCGTAGCTGTGGGTCGATACTTTATAGCGGGGCTGAAGGTCATCCATACTTGAAAATAATGCACACACACATTCCTATCTGTGACGGTGTATATGACACACCTGTAATACAGGTGGTTAAAGTTACCTGACTCACCTTAAAGACAATGTGCTTGTTGTATCTCTGGTTCATTTCGGGGATACAGATGGTGGTGCCGTAAGCAATGCCGGCGTGGTTGTCCATGGCAACGCTCACATAGCTCGCACTACCAGCCAAAAATTGCTGAAATAGAAACAAAACAGCAGGCGTTTGAGATTCACTCTCACTGAAATTGTCCTTGCACTTTCCATGACTCTTATCAGGCCGTGTTCAGTATGTATACTGACGTCATTATACTAAACACTTGAAAAACAGAAACGCGTATGGAAGAAACAAGGAAACGTTTTGAACGCACGCTGTGCGAAAAACGCTCTTTGGCATCGACTTGAAAGTGAATAAAACCTAACAATATTAATGCATAGATTGATTTAAAATACGAAGAAAGTTAACAAGTTCGTGGTTACAAATGAATCACACGATTGGTGGTTTCCCTAAATGTCCACGGTTCACAAGTCTCAGAAGGAGAAGGCCAGTACCGTGTGTGGCCACCGCGTGCCAGAATCTATGTTTCACAACAGCGACTCATGGACGCCATAACACGTCGAATGTGAAGAATCACAACTGCACGTGCTGTTCTAGAGACATGCCTTTGGCGATGTGCTTAAAACGCCGTTCGAACGTTGACGTTTAAAATGGTACTGGTTCACTTTCATACAGATCTTCTCAATAGCCCTTTGCGTTATGTCCCTACACCCTATCTACTTAAATATCTTTGAACTCTTTTGCAATACCTAATTATGTTAAAGAACTTTTTAACAGTATATTTATGTATACATATAAGCCTCCACCAAATCTATCCATTTGCATGACGCTTTCGGAGCAAACGTAATCTTGGGGCGGATCGATTGACATGTTGTTTCACAACCAAGCGGTTCACCGCTGAACTAAACGCGCCCCCAGTTCCCCGGGTTGATGCCTGTAATATGTTGCACTATTGGACACCGGTGTCGGTGTAGTCGTGCCATCATCGGTCACATAATGCTATGTTCAGTACTTCTGTTACTTCAATGTAATCATTGCTACGGTCATTAAGCTCAGTCTGTTGACCTCATCATGTGCACATGAGTGAGTGAGTTTAGTTTTACGCCGCACTCAGAAATAGTCCAGCTATATGGCGGCGGTCAGTAAATAATCGAGTCTGGACCAGACAATCCAGTGATCAACAACATGAGCATCGATCTGCGCAATTGGGAACCGATGTCAACCAAGTCAGTGAGCCTGACCACCCGATCCCGTTAGTCGCCTCTTACGACAAGCATAGTCGCCTATGTACACATGAGACAGAATTAAGCACCCCTTAATATATTTCATCACAGCGATGTAGCTATCGATGATGATGATTTGTCAACGATGACATTGTTTAGCAGCATATTTCAGGAATTGAAAACCAAGGTTTCAGTTTGAAAGGATTTGCTAGCCCATATGCATATGAAGCGTGCTCCCCATGAAAGTCAACATCTCTGTCTGGCTGCTCAAGGGTATAACACTTGTGAATGTCTGTTTCTTCCATACATGCTGACATGGCGAGAAGACTTTCCTTAGGACTGAGATTATAGCAGATAGCGGGTATGCATGCAGCTGCATGGCATGTCTTCAAGGCCATCGGTCGATGGTTACCATCATCAGTGGACAGTGGGCATCAGGAACACCAGCAAACAGGCGCTGTCTACGATCGACCAAGGTCCGGGACTGACCAGTCAGATAACTCCAGGGAAAGATCGCTATCTGTTCCTGTACGCGAGGCGGGAACGCTTCGCTACGAGCACTCATTTGAAGCAACTCCGGGGGACATGCATATGTCATCAAACACGTGCGTAACAGTCTCAAGGCTCTTGGTTTGAGGTCCCGAAGGATCATTTAACTCAGACACAAGGCAACGTCTGCAACAGCGGTGCAATCTTCTAACATTGGTTAGACGAAATCGCAGGTCATCTGAAAGTTTGGAAGAATATCTTTGTAAGTTATGGTGATACCCCAGCAAGACAGTTTATATTTTCAGATTACTTACCTGAAGCGTCCTGAGTCTTGCCCCCCTCATGTCCACGAAACCTCCCTCCAGCGGGTTGTCGGCGGGGTAATAGGCCGTGCCACGGGCGGAGTACCGGTGACCCCCGGGACAGTCTAGGCCCCCTGTAAATGAGATGACGTCTTACTGGGTACATTACAACAGATTTATACTAACACCGGGTAGCTCCTCTTCCTGTACAGTGTAGACCGTCTCCCCCTTCAAATGAGATAGCGTCTTGCTTGGTATAGCGCAGCAGATTTATACTAACACCAGGTTCCCCTCTCTCCAAACATGTTACTACTCTGTACAGGTACAGATGTGTAGGCACTTGTGTTAATAGCCTGTACATGTACAGGTGTACCTGGTTATGTTATTAGTGTCTACATGTATGTCCAAGAGCGTCCGTTGCGGTTGTTCTCGGGTGGTAGTTCTGGATGGTGGACAAGGGACAGGGAAGACAAGAGTCAGTGATAGAGTTGAAGGCAGCTGCAGCCATGTTTTATTAGTGTTTGACTGAATGATGGTATCGAAATGGTATACACAGTGGTAAACAGTGGTATACACAGCGGTGTACACAGCGGCCTTAGCCGACACCCCGACTAGCCGCACAATCCGTCCACTTCTGTCAGTGATCTGGTTTTCTTGCTTGGTTCCCGTGGCAGGTCTCGCTGGTTTGTCTCGCTGGCTGGTTGTTTTTATACATAGGGCCATTACGCCACATTGTGCAAGGTCACTGGCCCATGCACATGTACATACGTAAGATTCGCCGACGTAGGGAGGTGTTAACTGACAGGTACTGATAGCGTTTGAGCATTAAGGGTCCTGCCCGGAGCGGGGGTTATGATAAGAGGGGATACACCGAATGTTTGCTGAATACATTACATAAACAAAGGGGATAGAATTTCGGTGCATTTGGACATATATTGAACCAAGCCCGTGTTGATAATCTGTACATGAAACAGGTGTGTACGCACCTTTGTTGATAGTGTATACGTACATGTGTACAGTGTGTACATGGACATACGCATCCATGTTGATAGTGTGTACATGTACGGGTGAGTACGTACCTGTGCTGGTTGATCCACTGCAAGTATCAGCCTTGAAACAGCAACCCATGTCATCCCCGGCACACAGGGACGAGATATACGTGCCATAGGCGCAGCAGGATTTCCTGATACACTTTCCCACCTGACCGAACGTTGGGTGATTGTGTTGTGTACAGCTGTCACCTGTCACGCAACGCTCGGTATTACAATATGACCTCCTGGACCTAGATTTTCGAAGCTCTCTTAGCGCTATGATGACCGTACGTTAATGTTAATGTATGGCACTTACAACTATCTTAGCGCTAAGAGAGCTTCGAAAATGTAGGCCCAGAAAGCTCCAACACGGAAAAATGTACTCGTAGATGTATTCACTGCATAAAAAGGGGGACTTTTCGAAAACAGGTGGTTTCCGGTGTATTAAGCAGGACTTACATGACAAAATACACACATGTATATAATGGTGACGGCACTCACGACCGAGCGTGTAAGTTGTAGATTGTGGGTGGAGTAGTGGGCGTGTCAGGTGTGGGCTGTGGGTGGGGTCGTGGGTAAGTGAGTGATTTTAGTATTACGCCGCAGTCAGCAATATTCTAGCTATATGGTGGCGGTCTGTAAATAATCGGGTCTGAACAGAACAATCCTGCGCAGTTGGGAATCGATGACGTGTCAACCACTCGATTCCGTTACTTGCCTGTTACGACAAGGATGGGTTACTGAAGATTAATATTCTAATCCAGACCATCACTTGTGCTGGGCTAGAGGGTGTGTAAGGTGTGGGCTGGGCTAGAGGGGGATAGGTGTGGCCTTGACTAGGGGGCGTGTAAGGTGTAGGCTGGGGTAGAAGGCGTGATAGGTGTGGGCTGGGGTAGAGGGCGTGTAAGGTGTAGGCTGGACTAGAGGGCGTGTAAGGTGTAGGCTGGACTAGAGGGCGTGTAAGGTGTGGTTTTGGCTAGAGCGCGTGTAAGGTGTGGGTTGAGCTAGAGCGTGTGTAAGGTGTGGGTTGAGGTAGAGGGCGTGTAAGGTGTGGCTTGGGATAGAGGGCGTGCAAGGTTTGGGCTGGGCTAGAGGGCGTGTAGGGTGTATTCTGGACGGGTTGAGGTAAAGGAAGAGGCAGGGCAGTGTAAAAATATACGTCGCACTCGGCAGTATTCCAGCTGGGAGACGTACGATAAACGATAGATGAGGCTTATGATAATCTTAGTGAGATCCTGAATTTTACCTGCAGCCAAGACGACACAGGCTGAGAGACACACCAGTAACAACATGGCGCCCACAATGACGTTGTACAACTACAATGTAGGTACAGATACAGTCTTGAACACCACCTGTCGGTTCCCAGACACTGTGTATATGGGCCATGCCGAGTGAGGCAGTCTACAGTCTACTCCCAGCTAGCAACACCATGACTGCACAGAACATTGCCCGAGAGACAGTAAGCGATAGTATTTACAAATTCACTTTCACTTTAACCCATTCACTTTCAAAATCGCCTATCAAACAGTATTCCCTATACTACAGACTAAAACAACCCACTAATTCCTATTCTACAGACTTTAAGCCACTAATCCC